>NW_013665752.1:207577-208717 GCF_000517525.1 Limulus polyphemus
AAACTACCGCAACATAGAGCAAAAAATGATAATTTCCTTAATAGAAATACTTTTGGAGTTCATGTAGAATCACTGAAACATAGAAGTAAAATATCTAAATTATTTTATTAATAATTGTTTGTTTGTTTTGAATTTCGCGCAAAGCTACACGAGGGCTATCTGCGCTAGCCGTCCCTAATTTAGCAGTGTAAGACTAGAGGGAAGGCAGCTAGTCATCACCACCCATCGCCAACTCTTGGGCTATTCTTTTACCAACGAATAGTTGGATTGACCGTCACATTATAACGCCCCCACGGCTGAAAGGGCGAGAATATTTGGTGGGATGGGGATGCGAAATTATTAATAATATATGTGAAATCAACACACTATAGAAGAGAAAATCATAGCCATCTTGGTAGGATATTCAATTCTTATATGCCTTTAAATCTTAACTGACAGTAAGTGAAGTATACAGGTATGACTGTGTCTTTAACGATCCATCCTGCATTATACGTGCCCATCATTCCTCGTCACGAAAAACTTGAGGAGATTCCGAAACAAGTTTTTGAACAATAATTTCGAGTCATTAGTTCATCACTCATGCATAGGCAAGTTTGGCGAAACCCTCTGATTAAGAAAGATCGTTAAAGAAAACTTTGCAACAACGCATGAATAGAATCACGTTTTTCATAAGTTATTTCTAAATCGCCATCATCATGTGTAAATAATTTTCAAGATATCCAAAAAAGTGGAATTTTAATAACTTGTTTGTGTAAAATTAAAGAAAGATTACAAAATGATTCGTATTATAAATATTTGCATTTTTTGTTTATACAAAGGTTTCACCATGACGTGCTAGAATCGGATGTACTACAACAGGAAATAACCATCGTACATTTTTGTAGAATTTTTTTAAATTTTTCTTACTTTAACGAATCAGATGTATTCTCATACCACTGTTATATATGTGAGCTAACTTGCTTGTTATAATATGAGAAATGGAATGACCAAGGTTTCTTTCTAAACAATTAGTATTTAATAAACCAATTTTTCTTTTTTTTCTTTTTTATCACGGATTAAGAAATGTATGAAATAAGCCAGTTCTCTTGTCAAAATACAGAGTAGAAAATAATCCATGTTTTCTATTATATCAAACTTCAT
>NW_013665752.1:208736-220189 GCF_000517525.1 Limulus polyphemus
AACTTCATGAAATACGACAGTTATATTGTCATAACACAGACAAGAACGCAAATTGCTCCCACCCCCGAAATGCCCCTATAAAAAAACTGGAAAAAAAAGAAGAACGGGGGATGAGAAAATGTGAGAGAAAAAGATGAACAGGGAAAAGGAAGGGATAAAAAACTAAAACAGAAATTTTAAGTAGTAATGGTATAGAAACAGAAATGACATTAACAGACAAATATCGCTATATCGCTCCTCCTATCATATCAACACAGACAAGGATATGGAACACCTTTCAGATAGGCAAAATAACCATAATTAGCTTGCTTATTTTTGTTTGTTTGACGTTAAACACAAAGCTACACAATGGGCTATCTATGCTCTGCCCACCACGGGTGTCGAAACCCTGTTTCTAGCGTTGTAAGTCTGCAAACATACCACTGTGCCACTGGGGGCATTATTTACTAGAAACACCATTGAAACTACCGCAACATAGAGCAAAAAATGATAATTACCTTAATAGAAATATGTTTGAAACAGAACGTTAATTGAATTTGTATTTGCTTTAGTTATGTTACACGATATGAAATATGACAATTACATTTCATAAGACAGTAAAGGGCGCCGGAATGGTGGGCATTATTAGTCAAGTCATATAAGACTTCATATAATAAATGGGAGTGTAATTAATTTTCACTGCCATTTCTTATATCAACAGATATGAACATTGCTTTCCCTTGAGTTTGTTTAATTTTTAAAGTATGACAACAAAAACAAATTCGGTTCTGTTTATCGTTTTGTGTTCATTGTGTATAATATCAGTTGACAGATTTAATCACTTGCAGAAATCTTCAGGTTTAGTGTAACAAGTATTTCAGATTCAAGCAGATGATAATTCAAAAAGTGGAGATATAAATATTATAATTTTCCACTTTTGTCTTTCAAAATATTTATTAGCATGTAAACAAAACCAAAATAAAAAAGTATAACTGAAATAATTATGTTGAGAACATCTATTGGGTTTCAAAACGGACTCAAACCCCATAGATGTTATGTATACTTCACCATTATAAGAGGCCTAATGGCATTTCTTTGGTTTGCTGACCGAAGCTGCACTGCTGAGCCTTGAATAGGCGAAACTGCAGTTCACAGCAGAGGTTACGGTCAATCAAGGAATGCATTACGCCTCTACGTCACAGATTCTCTTTTCAATTTCTCCTTGTTGAAAAAGAAAAGAAACTTTTAACATATATATATACACTATGTTGAGAACAGTATCGAATGTCTTTGGTTGCAGTAGTTACAACTTTCTTAACTTATCAGATATAGATGCTTTGGTTATATAACAATTAAACGTGACTAAAGTAACTAGTGTGAATTTAGATATCAAATTTTAGGCAGTAATGAACAAGAGTAAATGTTATGAAAATAGAATAAAAGTATAGAAAAAAGCTACTCAATAACCAAATAATAATAAGAAAACGTTGTTTGTCTTTCCCTTTTCTGGTGTGACTTTTGAGAAGGTTTAATATAAAATGATGAATGAAAATAAACCTTTATTAAGATTTAAAATAGTTCACTAACTCTGCATTGTATTAATCCTAAAGATATTTTGATTTTTATTATTTTTGGAGTAAGAAGGTAACTATTGTTTTGGTATAACTTCACAGCAAAACACTAATGTTTGTTTAATATTTCATGTTCCTTTTATTACAGGAAGTTTCCTTTTTTATCTGATGTACCAGACAGGTTGAGTGTTTTTTTAAATGAAGGCATAATTTAAGTAAATAATATTTCCACGCTATTTCCGCGCAGATTGCCCTTGAGCAGCTTTGCATGAAATTGAATAAAACAAACAAGTTCGTCAATCTAGTTGAAAATAATTGGAATTAAAATACTATCAAACATTCTTGTATTTAAATAAACCGAACCAATAGTGGTAAGTAAACAATATAAATAAACAATATAAACAATGTAAATCAACAGGCAAACTACTAAACTCATAGATTTAGAGAATAGGATACGTTAAGTATATCAAATACATCTTCATACTCCTATCTATAATTATGTTTAATGATATATTATTCCATCCAACTATATCAATATACACACAAAACAATGCCAAAAATATATTTTAACCACTATGAAAGAGTATAGAAACCAGGACCTATATTAACGTTCAGCTCCTGCAATTTTATATAGTTATGTAATTTCTGTAGTGCATATTGTTGTATAGAAGACATTTTATACCAGAAATAAACGACTTTATAACACCAAGTTGTTGTATAGAAGACATTTTATACTAGAAATAAACGACCTTATAACACCAAGTTGTTGTATAGAAGACATTTTATAATAGAAATAAATGACCTTATAACACCAAGTTGTTGTATAGAAGACATTTTATACTAGAAATAAACGACCTTATAACACCAAGTTGTTGTATAGAACACATTTTATACTAAAAATAAACGACCTTATAACACCAAGTTGTTGTATAGAACACATTTTATACTAGAAATAAGCACCAAATTGTTATATATCTTTAACTGAACGCTCATCGTTTCTCTTTACAGCTTTTCCACTAAAACACAAATCGTAACTGACAGTACAAAGCTTTTCAATGGACATTAAGGAAAAAGGAAGCGCTCCTAATTCGAAATGTAAAAACCAAAGTTTTTTGTTTGTGTCTTTACAATTAAGCACAAAGCTACACAATGGTATATCTGTGTTCTGCCCACCACAGGTATCGAAACCCGGTTTCTAGCGTTATAAGTCCGCAGACATACCGCTGTGCTACTAGGGGCAAACCAAAGCTTAACAACCAGCTAACAACACCTCTGCATCTCAAACTGTGATAAACGTATCCTGCCTGAGATGGGAAGAGAGTAAAAACTTTGTCGAACAATCATATACACATACTAGAGTTTCTGCCATAAATTACTTCATAAACAAAGTTCTTACAATGGCACAAATCATGTAGCTCATACTTAGCGACTTTACACGTAATTTTTACACAACGTATCTCTTTCTTATATGTTGAACTTGTTATTAAGGATTTAAGGAAGATCCCTGGTTTTTGCATATTTTATTAGTTAAATCTGATGCTCTAATTATTTTCTTGAGTTTTATGATGATATTATTACTTATAATATCACTCAAATAACCTGAACTTTAGATGTGCGTTCCTTAATATATTTGTATTTGGGAAGTCTTTATACACTTTCATAATGGTTAAAACATAGTTTTGACATGGTTTGGGGTAAGTATTAATATAATAAGATGAAATAATACAAATATCTTTAAACATACTTATAGATACAAGTAGGAAGATGTATTTAATATACATACCATATTCTATCATAAATACTTTGATTTTAGTAGTTCACTTGTTGATTTAATTATATGTTATTTAATTACATTTATTATAAGCCTATTATATTTTTGAACACTACATTCTTTATCTAGTCCCTTATGGATTTTCAAGAATTAGAAGATTGTATAATAATAGTACTTCAACCACACTATATTTGTCATATCGATTGGTGATGATGCGCTTCCCTCAGTCCAGAGCTTTTACTTAATGTTGCTTATTTACCACCATTGTTGGTTCTGTTGTTTTGCGTTTATTTTTAACAATTTAAATGCAAGAATATTTGAAGCTATTTTAATATGATTTGTACGTGAGAATGATCACACCATTGATGAAAACGTCGTACCTATTTTAAAAATACTCTTCCTTAATGTAAAAGTTTTAATTTGTCATGAAATACATTCAAGAATGTTTGATATAATCTATAATAATAAAAGGGCATGTCTGTTTGTCTGCAGGTCTGTGTGTTTCTCTGTGTGTGACCACTATAACTCCAAGACGAAAACTATAACTCCAAGAGGAAAGAACTTAGAAACCTAAACTTTTTCACACATACTAAGTAGACCTTGAGGGTATGAAACTGCATATTATTATTTATCCACCTTTGCTTGCGTATCTTTTTAATGAGGTAAGGTATCGAAATGCCACATTACAAAATACTAAGTATATCCTGACAAAATGCACCTTGGTATTATTGCTCATTTTATCCACGTGCGCGTGCGCGTATGTGCGTAAGCATCTTTTAATGAGACAAGCTAGTAAAAAAACACATAGAAAAGAAGTGGTTCCTTACATTACAAAATACTAAGTGGACTCTGAGGGTGTACAGCTGGGTGTTACTTGTCTTATCCAGTTCATAGCTACAAGAAGAAAGAACCTAGAAACCTAAAATTTTACAACCATACTATGTGGACCCTAAGGGTATTACTTATCTTATCCACTTGCATGCACGCATGCCTATATTTTTAATGAGGCAAGATAGCGAAAAACCACATAGAAAATAAACTGTTCCTTCTATAATAACATTTAATATTTATAAAAGCCGACGCGTTTTGGTAACAATGTGTTCCAATAAAGGCTTTTATGTCATGCCACTTACCAACAAAAGTATAACCTAATACAATGTATTGTTGTTAGTCTATGTACTAAAAGTATAAAATGAAATGGATAAAGTGCAAAACTGGAAAATATTTGTTGATTTCTCAATTTACAGTCTCTGTTGATTAATGAGGTTTCTTTTTTTATTAAAAACGTTGGTGATATAACAGAAAATACTTTAATTCAGAAATTATTGAAGTTTAAAGTCAAGCGTGACATGAAGTGACACATACTGGTTTTTTATATAGGTTAGATAACGTGACGTAGAGTGGCATCTATAATTATTTATAACATAGTCATCTAGAATATATCAACCTAATAACCCAAGTGAAGCCGAGCACTTTTGCTTGTCTATAACAATAAAAGAATGTGTATGTTTGTCTCTGGAAACCTATAATTTTGTATCCATACTAAGTGGACCCTGAGGATGTGAACCTGTATATTAGTAGTTATGTTATCCACGTGCGCGCGCGCATCTTTTTAATGAGGCAAGCTAGCAAAAGATTACATTGAAAAGAAGTGGTTCTTACATTACAAAATACTACGTGGGCCATTAGGGTGTAAAACTGGGTATTATATTACTTAGCTTATCCACGTGCGTTCGCGCATCATTTTAATGAGGCAAGCTAGCAAAACATCACATAGAAAAGAAGTGGTTTCTCATATTACAAAATACTAAGTGGACCCTGAGGATGTGCACCTGGGTATTATTACTTATCTAGTCCATGTGAGTGTGCTTATGCACGTGCGCGTCTATTTAATGAGGCAAGCTAGCGAAAAACCACATAGACAAAAATATGTGCCTGCCATAGCTACTAGAAGAAACAACCTAGAAACCTGAAATTTTTTACCCATACTAAGTGGACCCTGAAGGTGTGCACCTATGTATTACTTATTTTGTCTACATGCGTGCGCGCATACGAGTGGGCCCCTTTTTAATGAAACAAACTCGCGAAAAACAACACAGAAAAGAAGTGGTTTCTTATATTACAAAATGGTAAGCAGACCCTGAGTGTTTGCATCTGGGTATTATTACTTATTTATATGCCTGCAATCATGTGCGTATGCATCTTGTTGTGTGAAAAACCATATAGAAAAGAAGTGGTTTCTTATATTACAAAATACTATGTGAATCCTGAGGGTGTACACCTGGGTATTATATTATTTATCTTATACACGTGTGTGCACAGATCTTTTTAATGAGGAAGCTAACGCTATCCCACAAAGAAAAGCAGTGTTTTATATTTTTCAGGGAAATAAAGGTGTTTAAAATATTTTTGACTGTTCTTCTGTGCTAAAATAAGTTCAGAATACACACACTATCATAGTCATCTAGAACATATCAGCCTAATAACTCGAGCGAAGCCGGATACTTTCGCTAGTTTTTAATATAATGCGAGCTTTTCAGACACCCATATCATTATTTGGTTAACTGATGACAGTTGTACAATTTAGTTTCAACTGATTTAGTGGAGTTGTATGTTATCTATAGTTCAATTTCACCAACACTGAACAACATGCAGTCTTCAGTTAAATTGCACATTTTCTAATGTATACAGTATTTTCAGTTTTGATTTAATTCCTGTTATTATTGCAATATATTTTAGTCACTTACTTAGGAATGATGTAATTCTGTAATTTGCATTAGATAATGAAGATGGAATCTGTTGAATCCGAAACGTTTATCTGTGTCTCCTTGTGTTATATATACACAATGTTGTTTATCTTATGTATCATTATCCTCTTGATTGTGAAATTTCGTTTTCCTCCGAACTAATCTACTCTTATTGTCGATAGTTTCTGACAAAGCTGTAATAACGAAATATAGAGCGAATAAAGATACATTCTGGAAATACAACCTAGAGCTCCCCAGTGCCACATCGGTATGTCTGCGGACTTACGACACTAGAAACTGGGTTTCGATACCCGTGATCGGCAGAGCACTGATAGTTCATTGTGTAGCTTTGTGTTTAATAACAAACAAATAAATAAAGTCTAGATGCTTATTTTATTTACATTAATAAAAATGTATCTTAGTGAACTCCAATGTGCGTTAAACAAAGTTAAGAATCCAATTATATCTGTCATAAGACATTAGTATTAAGCCTTATGACAAATATAATTGTAATCATTCTTTGTCAGCTTCTTTAAGGCGTCCACACAATAATAAAGTTAAGAATGATAGGAATATACATTATTTTGTTTATTTTGTAGGTTATGTTGTATAGTGTCCACGGTATTAATTACAGGATAAAGATGGAAGTTTTTCACGTAATGACGTTATTCTGTAGATTATTTTTACCTAAACTAATTTTTGTTTTACCGTACTCGATTTGAATGTAATTCAAAAGGACAAATCTATTTATTTATTTTGGTGAACTAAAAGTATCAGGCTTATATGTTACTTAGAAATACATTCACATAATTAAAATTTTGATTTTCAGATACAGGCAGATGATAGTAATGAATGAGAGTGTGAATATCATGATTTTCCCCTCTTTTTTGTTCCTGAAGGACTGAATGGGATATCTGTACTGTTCTCACCGTAGGGATCGAACTATAGTTATAGTTCGAGTTATAGCCCTCAAGGTTTATTGTAGAAAATGTGCAGAGTACATTCATATATAATTCGCCACTACTAATTTCCCAAATCTCTTCCTCATCAATTTTATTTTTAACTCTTTGCTTGAAAATCAATTAATTATCGGAGTAGAAAGCATTACATCATTCATTAATTTTAACTTGCATATCTTCATCCAATTCTAATCGGAAATAAGAATAACTAAATCACTAGCTCAAAATGTGTTTTCTATCAACATGCCAAGAACTCTGACTGATAAAAAATTATTTAAACTATGCAAATTTTCTGAAAATATCTAAACAACTTTTAACTAGTAATGATACATTTTATTTTTCAGCCTAAACCTTCTAAGGATGAACACATTATAAATCATTTTTTTCCGGTCTAGAACCGAAAAGAAACTATTCTATGTTTTTTTTTCGATGTCTTTTATATTATTTTAAGATGACCTTTATAAGTATATGTTCAATGTATCAAGCTCCATTTCCTTGATGAGCAGCTGTCCATGCGTCAAATAATGTACCTTATACTTCGAAGCTAGTGTTGCGATAAAGTGAAACATTGTTTTTACAACTCAGCCATCCGTTTGAATAGCTTCGCAAGCTATGAATAATATACTAAACGCTTTATAAACCTTGTCTTCAGTTTGTTTGAAAACCATTAGCAATAATTTTGTTTGAATAAGTTACGTTTCAAATTGTTCTCCATATAAATGAATAAAACTTGGATTATAGGTAATTCTATCTACGACAAATACAACTTTTATTAAAACTAGCTAGTTTTCTATACTGTAAGTAAGTCTGTCAAAATTGAAGCTTTTAAAATAGTAGAATTTGGCTTAGTCATATCTCTTATTTGTTGCCCACACACGTCTTGTAGTTGATAACACTTTACGTTTCATTTGGATGGATTAGACTAAACGGTTTTCATTGTAGATATTTTGTGAGCGGGTTTTTTGTTAGATATCAACAAAAGGAAAACAATGTATGAAATAATGGTGTGAAAAGTTCGTCAAAATTCAGAATTTCATGACATTCGCTAGAGGACTTATTAGTCATAATATACACAAAAATTACAAACAAATAGATAGCTAACAAACAGCCTTTACGTATTTTAAATTATTATTACACCAAATTCACAAATAATATGCAACCATCCTTCATTTGTATTAAACTCATTTAATGGTCGTTCTCGTAACTAGGGAGAAAGAACATTCTAGAACTTTCTCTAAAACTAGTGATTTAATTTTTTCGCTTACCTTAGGTTTTAATAATTTCTAAGTTGAAACAAGTCATCATCAACTTCTAATGAAGGCGAGCTATCTACATATCTATGTACTAAAAAATACTCTTGTAACGAATATAGCTAATTTAATTCCCCGTTCTTACTTATTACGATTAGAATGGACTAGTTCATCAGTTGGGACCCCTTACTGTGAATGATAGTTTTTCGGCTATTTTCCAAATAATAACTCACGAGGTTCGACCTGTTTAGAAAATTTAGACGAGACTTAAAACCATAAACTACCATATTCTAAGCTAACAATGTGAAATAATAATCATAGTAGAAAATAAATAATGAAAATATTAAAAATATATATATTTATTGTAAATTTAACCAATACTATTTATTAAACCATTATTAAAAAAGAATAGAATATAATTTTTTTAAGAAACAAGAAAAAATAATTACTTTGATTCATGCACTATCACCAATTCTCTGTACTGGTGAAATCGTGACACCTGTATAAACAATCTATATAAATAACCTCAATATGTTTGTGTGTATGTGTGTACCTGTTCCTTATACGTTTCTACAATTATTGATCAATCAGAACCAATCTTTACACAGTGATACTAATTTCATATCTAATTTCGGAAAAACTAACAATGACGTATATCCCACATCATTAGAATGAGCTATTTAAACAGTATTTTTAGAATTCTTGAAAACAGTATGTCTGTCTTTTCAGTATTGGTACTTTTGTATTATATATATATAAATAAACGTCAATATGTGTGTGTGTGTGTGTGTACCTGTTCTTTATACGTTTATATATTTCTTGATCAATCAGCATCAAACTTGACCCAGTTGTGCAGGATAACATGAGGAAGGTCATGGGGGTTGGAACCTCCATCTAATTTTGAAAAAAACTCCCAATGTTGTATATCCATCATTATTAGAATGAACTATGCAACCACTACTGGTAGAATTCTTGAAAACAGTATGTCTTTCTTTTCAGTTTTGATACCTTTATTATTTTTGTTGTACTTTTAGTGTTTATTATGTTTAAAAAGATAAATAACAATTTCCTATCCTTTGTTACAAACGAGTTTTTATTTCACCCGTCGAACGGACGGGTACTTGATATAGTCCTGTCTAATATATTCCTTGTGACCAGTGAAAGCCCGTTAAATGTCTACATTTACAGTAGCTTAACAGGACATGTTACTGTTTAACTATAGTATCCCGTAGCTGGAAGGTACAGACAGTACAGCAAAAACAAACCTAACGTTTGTAAAGATAAAAGAATAAATAATAACAATAAATAACAAATGAATAAATGATTAACAAAATGATAAATAAATAGTAAACAATATAACATTCTGATTAAGATGACAAGCTAATTTAATAGAAAATCATAATTGAATAAATATGCTATGAGGTTTGTCTAACATAGTTAATCTATCTTCAACACACGTGATCAACTTACAGAACGGGAGGCCAGAAGTAATATATAAAGTTAAATCTTATGAACTAGTTGAAATGTATACCGACAATAAGGTACGAGAAAAATCATAGTAATAATATGATTTAAGCAAAGAAGAAACAACAAAGACATATATGACAATTAACAAAATTTAAAAAGTAAAATAATTATAATTGTCATAAGACATCAATATTAGGCCTATTACATTTTTAAACCCCATATTCTTAATCTAGTCCCTTCGAAATTTTCAAGAATTAGAAGAGTGTATAATAATAGTATTCCAACCACATATAAATAGTGTTCCGACGACCAAAACGTTTGTTGTGTCCAAGCTGGCATGAAGATCTCTGTATTGAGAGAAACGCGTCGTCGGCAATGGATATGACAAATATATTGTGGTTGGAATGCTATCATATACTCTTTTAATTCTTTAAAATAACTAAGGGACTAGATTAAGAATGTGGTGTTTAAAAATGTAATACACCTAATATGACAAATATAATTGTAATCATCCTTCGCCGGCTTGTAATAGGCGTACACACCACAAGAAAAACTAGTATAACTAAACTAATGTTTTAATGTTATATTATATAAGGATTTGTTATGCTGCTTGCACTAACTATGGTAAGAACGTAAACAAACAGGAGTTAAAACTAATGGCAGTCGCTATACTAAAGTTGTTCATTATTGCCTAAAGATAGTTAAAATGTTATGGTGTACCAGCGATATTTTTGAAAAGCTCGTGATATTCTGAGCATATTATTAATTTCATAATTGTTAGCTAGAAGATTGTGGAATTTTATTCCAAAATTCAATAAATCTGGTTTTCAAAATGTGGTAGGAGGGAACATTTTTGTAAGTATAAAAGTTCTGTCAACGAATTCTTGTAATGTTAAACAAATTGAACAGTATCTAATGAATTATGACTAGTAAACGTTGTAGCATAGTTTATTTGGAAATTTTTATATTAGGAAATAAAAGGTTTATAGATTCAAAATTGAAAACATTTTGAACACAAAAGTTTGAGTAACGATGTCTGCATTTAAGTACAAGTATTATTTTTCAGAGTGGGTTCTATTAGATAAATGAATTTGTCTGGTGTCACAAATAAGTATATTAAAGTTTATCTATCATTAAGACATTAAATAAAACTTAAAAAGGGGTTTAAAAATATATTTTTATATTGATTTTGATAGTTTTTATGTTTCTTACGTTTTATCACCTACAAATAATTTGTACTTTTTCTTAGAATTACAAGTTTCATAATAGGAATGACTATAGATTCACACCTGAATTTGTAAAAAGTATGTGTATATGCTACAATGGAAACTTAAACTTACACATATGGTGTAAGTATTAAATATATAAGATATACAGTGTGTTTACATTCAGATCTTAAGGACTGGAACTCCATCATGAGTTTCGCCTATATTTCACAGTTATATTTAAGTAAAATAGAGATCAACTTAGAGCTATTGAATAGGTCTATAGAATAACAGGAGATTCAACAAGATGTTTATTACAAAGTAAATTCTCTAGCTTTGACTGAGTTTGAGAAATAAAACGATTGGATACAGTGTAAACCACACCGTAAAAATAATACTTATTTATATTCATTAATAATCTATACTATATAATATATATATATATATAATATATTTACTATATAATTCTACTTCTTTATGCTCTTATAAAGATAGTTTAATTAG
>NW_013665752.1:220990-245937 GCF_000517525.1 Limulus polyphemus
GTATATTCATATCTCACACTTCCATAGTAAATAAAAATGGTAATTCAGCGTATATTCATATCTCACACTTCCATAGCAAATAAAAATAGTAATTCATCGTATATTCATATCTCACACTTCCATAGTAAATAAAAATGGTAATTCAGCGTATATTCATATCTCACACTTCCATAGCAAATAAAAATAGTAATTCATCGTATATTCATATCTCACACTTCCATAGCAAATAAAAAATAGTAATGCAGCGTATATTCATATCTCACACTTCCATAGCAAATAAAAATAGTAATTCATCGTATATTCATATCTCACACTTCCATAGTAAGTAAAAATGGTAATTCATCGTATATTCATATCTCACACTTCCATAGTAAATAAAAATGGTAATTCATCGTATATTCATATCTCACACTTCCATAGTAAATAAAAATGGTAATTCATCGTATATTCATATCTCACACTTCCATAGTAAGTAAAAATGGTAATTCATCGTATATTCATATCTCACACTTCCATAGTAAATAAAAATGGTAATTCATCTTATATTCATATTTCACACTTCCATAGCAAATAAAAATATTAATTCATCGTATATTCATATCTCACACTTCCATAGTAAGTAAAAATGGTCAGAAGCATTTACAAAAACTTTGTACATGTAAAATTTAAAAACTGTTGTAAGAAGACTTATTTTTTATAAATCTAATACATCGAGACTTTATAAGTTAGAATTGCCTGATTTCTATTATCTGTAGAGATAGAAAGTTGGTTCATGAAGTACCATTACTCAAAGGGCAGAATAGCTGGTTGCTTAGGAGGAAGCATAATTAGTAAGAAGTAAAATAAATATTTGGCTAGTTATAAACTTTACCTACGTTTTCAGAACTTAGAGAGAGATAGATATATCTTTACTGAGAATTGAACATACGATTTTAAACGAGTTTTGTATAATGATCAACTAATTGGTTAGAACTAAACACATTATGAGAATGGTGTTTTCAGTTGTCTTTTCTCACCACAAATTTATATTACTTCTACTGTTGAGGGGCGGTATTTTCTGAAAACATTATATCTCAGTGACTAGTGTTGAATCGAATGATAAAATAAAATTCATAATTTTTATTGGAACTGAACATATTGTTTTAATGATAAACTAGAGATGTAATTGGTTAAAACTAAATTTATTGTTTATTCTTATTTTTCGAATATGTGTTTGTAAGGCTATATAAAATGTCAACTAAATTTAATACTTGGAGGAAGGGTTCTCCATTGTTGAATATTTAACTTTCCAAGTCTGATGAGGTATGGAACTTCACGAAACTATAGTTCTCAGCTAATTATGATGTCGGCTTGATAACATAGTACGAGTTAGATATATTTCTAAATTTCGATTCCATCAGTCAACGATTTCGAATGGATATCTTGTTAAACTTGATGATTTTATGAAGCAATGCTCATAAATTTATATAAATTGTTCCATTTAGCATAAATTGTGTAACCCAATGAGATGAGTTCGCTTTTGATGCTCCACAGTGATAGATCGGTATCTCTGCGGACTTACAGCGCTAGAAACCTTGAATAAGTTATATAACAAATTACTTAGAATTGCAACAAATTTAAACAAAAGTGACAAATAACTTTACTGAAATTATCTTTTTAGGAAATAAACAAACAAAAACGATATTCATGGTGAGTTCTAATTGATTCGTCACAGTTCATGGCTTTGGATATTTTCTTCTAAAATACTTGAGAAACTTTTCAATCAGTTTACACTTATTTATTGATACTAAAGGTCACATTTTGGGATGACAAAGCACCCTATCAAAAGCGATTGTTGTTGTTGTTGTATGAAGTTAACCACAAAGCTACAGAATGGGCTATCGGTGCTCTGCCCACTACGGGTATCGAAACCCTAAAAAAATGCAACTGAAAGATGTAGGTTTTAGTAATTTAATACATCCTGAGATTTAACATATGAGAAACAATAAAAAAAGGAAATATGGTGGTTTTTGCATTTGATTATTCGAATCAGTATATATTTATGAGAATATACACAACACTTAATTTCACATTAGGTTTGGTATCATACTTACAAATCTTACAGAATTTTGTAAATGGATTCAACAACTTGATCCAACTTAAAGTTATTTCAATTTCGTAGTTAAGCCTTAGAATATAATTTCTTTTCCTGAATAACTTAAACGCGTTTTTGGTTACACTCACACATATATACATTCATATTACGAATGGTTGATTTTACCAGATATAATTGTTTAAGGATACATCATTATGAATCCATATTACAAACAAATGAAAACTCAAAGGAGCTACAGCAAAATTTCAATAGGCCTTTAGTCAGATCGGAAGGAATCAATATAGTTTTATTTAAAAATAGAATTGCCCCTTCTAGATTACAGCTCCCGCTAACTGGTATGATGTCAAGCCTTGGATTTCTTTTAACAGTAATAGCCAGTTTTAGGTATCAATGTTAAGTTTCTAGTGCACTTCTGTTCTTTGGATTAACAACTTGTTCGAAATCTTCTAGTTTAGAATTGTTGTTTCAATTCAAGTTTTAGAAAGGTAATTGATTTTACTAATTACTGAAACTTATAGGATATAATCTTTAACATTTTGCGTTCGTCGTGTTCTTCAGGCTTTAAAAAATGACTCAGAATTTATAACGATTTTATGCATTTGTTGCACATTTATCCTGGAAGTTTGAATTTCTATCGTTTTAGCAAAATGGTGTGTTAGTGTTGAAATCGTCTGTATGAAATATCATGGTGTGCTAATATTTCAAATACAAAAGGAACAGTTTTTTTTCTGAATATCATATTTCGGAATGAAAAATAAATAAGACTAAAAGAAAAATATTAATGCTAGGTTGCCATTTGCGTTTTGGTTTAAAGACAATTTTAAATAAATTAGAATTTGTTATTACTGCACTTCGAAGATTCCAGTAAACCAAGAGGTAAACATTTAGTACATAATGTTATATTATGCTTACCCCACTCTTGTATGACTGCTGACAGTTAGCTTCTTTGACTAAGAAATGTTATTATATTTCATTATTCTGACGTAATATGATATACTTGCGTTATATAATTGTGGTTTTAATTTAAATACTTTGTTTTCTCTGAAGACACATTTTATTCTTTCATTTCACTTATGACTGTTGTTGAAAACCTTGTTATGAAGATTACAAGGGTTACTACAATCTGTAATTACTCATTATTGAAATATAATGAAATAATGGTCTAACGTAAACATTCTTGATGACATTACTAATAATAAACAGGGCATTAAACCTAGGTAAAAAGAAATCGCGAGCTTTTTTCTACTAACTATTTCTGGAACTTCATTTATGGTTAACACAATATTTTCTATTAAAGTTTAACACCTGTAAATTATTGCATTTTTTTATATTTTGTTCAGTGATTCATTAGTGTTGTTATCACTAATTTAATAAATTGGACTAAATAGCACTTTATAAAATTATAAGCTGCCTAATTCTGCTTCTGAAGAAAAGGAAATTATATTTCTAATAAATATTTTTTTTTTCTCTTCTCAGAAGTTTGGATTTACCACCTAGCAGTAATAACTTCGGTTGGATTCAACTCAGGTTCGTTGATCGAATCGAAATCTGTCCTGTGCTGTTTATTTTATTTTATTTCAATGATAACCTGTTCAGATCTTAAAACGAATGATATGTTCTTAGAATAAGAGTTGCTTGTTTTGTACGAGATATTTTGTACACCAGAACACTCTGCCTGACTGTTTGTCTTTGTCTACGTTTATTCTGCTTGACTCTTTGTCTTCGTCTACGTTTATTGAATTTTACACTCGACAGTTATCTACACTAGTCGTCCCTACTCTTGAAGTTATAGATTAGTTGAAGGGCAGCTAGGTATTGAGAGCGATATTTCTTTGGCGGTAACGGGGCACAGACCAAGGAACCTAGGATCCACAGACCGTTACGCTAACCATTGGGTCGCGCTCAGCTCATGTCTGAGTGTAAATGGCTGATTTTACAGTGAATGACAATCTGTATTGAAATAAAGTAAATGAAACTGTGATAAAATTCTTATCAACAGTTTGAAGGAATGAGAAGCTGTGTCATATGTTACTAATGGCAATATTAAGCAACAGAAGTTTTCGTGAGATCTATCCACTTTATGTTAAGGTCGGAGGACTCCATACATATGGATACATACATATGTATCGCAAAAATAGTAATGTACTTCTGTATTTAAATTTCAGAGAAAGATGAAAAAACATTTCCGATGGAGGGGGAATACCCCTATACTTTATCTTTTCTATACAGCAAAGGATAAATTTTAAACCCAGCATTCCAATTCACTATGTGGGAGAGAACGTAAGAGAGTATCATTACCTCTTTCACCTGTTCCAAGGACTGTTAAAGACCGAGTCAGTCGTTCAAACAGTCACATCTAAAGTTAAACTTGTTTGGATATAATAAAACATGGATTTATTTGAAACTGAAGCTTTATGTAAAGCTAAGTTTAAGCCAGAAGTTCGGATAAGGGGCTTAGATGACACATTCTTGGTGTGGCGGCATGGCAACAGTAAGCTATTAGAATTGTCTAGTTATTTGAATAGTAAAAACCATCAATTCAATTCACGTATGAATTTGAGTAAAATAGTACCTTATATATTCTAGACGTACTTGTCAAAAAAGAAATATACGGTAACATAGAAACATCAGTTTATAGAAAACCATTTGCTGTTGTTATGGTGCCACACCGGGAATCATGTCATATAAAAAAACCAAAAAATCTCTGCATTTTATACATATGTTTACAGAGTTTTAAGAATATGTTCAAAACAGGAGGATTTAAGTAATGAATTGTTAACAATTAAATATGTAGTTGTAAAAAGAGGATTTGAACCAAATATAGTAGATAGAGTACTTAAGAAATATATTAAAGGTTTAATGTTAGTTAAAAATACTACGTTAAAATCTCGTTATGAAAAAAAATACATTTTAAGTTTGTCTTATACTCCAGGATTAATAGCTCAATTATTAATAGCTTTTAAGAAACAACAAAACTTTTATCCAATCTTTAAACCTATAAATAAGATTAAAGAAATGTTGGGGATAAAATAGAATTAGAAGATAAAACTGGGATTTACAAAATAGAAAGTGAATGTGGGAGTATTTATGTTGATCAAACTAAAAGGAATTTAAAATACAGATTACAGAAACATAAAGGTTACGTAAGATATAATAAAATCGAAAACCAGGCTATTGCAGAACATGTAAAAACAACACAACTTTTTTTTTAATGGAAAAACTACAATTTTAGCTAAACCTCGTAACATTGCAGCTTTAAATGTCAGAGAATCACCAGAAATACTAAAATTTAACAAATAAAAAAGGAGTATTAAACAGAGATGAAGCGTTATCAAGTCAATACATTGATATTTGGTGTGATGTAATATAAAAGTTGACTAAGGAATTATGTAAATATAAAAAAAGAAATGTAATATCATGTGGCAGGAAAAAAGTATAAATTAGTATGTCTTGCAGATAACTCCTGAAGACGACGTAGAGGACGTCGAAACATTGAACATGTAGTGTGGAAACCGTTTATATCTAAAATTAAGTTTTTAAAATTGTATAAATATGAAACGTTGATTTTAATTATTTACTAAATTTTAGACAATATACAAGCGCCGATCGTTCATATTTAAGAATCCTTATTATTTTTTATTTAATGTCAGTATCTCGGATATTAATTCTCTGCTATTTATAATCTGAAATCTTTTGGTTTACCCATGGTTGAGTTTTATATTATTTATTTGATTCCATTACTGGACCACTAACTTACCATAATTAGCTACAAACAGTGAATGTGTAGTTTGTGTTGTGGGTTGAATCACTTGAGCCTTGCCATCTAATAATTCTTACATGCAACTGTTATGGTGTGAACATATTTTAGATATAATTAACTTATTCCAGATCTCTTCAGGCCAGCTGGGATACAAGAAACACAGTAGTGGTCGGAACACTATTTATATAGATCATTTGTTGCAACAACAATTGTTATTTTGTGAAACCCTTTTAGAAGATGACTAAGTAAGATTTAATTAATTATATTTGTCATAAGACATTATGTTAGAACTACTATATTTTTAACATTACATTCGTAACCTAGTCCCTTATGGATTTTCAAGAATTAGAAAAGTGTATAATAGTATTTCAACCATGCTATATTCGTTATATCCATTACCGATGACACATTTTTCTCAATCAAGAGCTCTTCAAGCATATTTAATATTCAAAAACATATTTAATATGTAAGTGGAAACTATAAAATAAATGTCAACATGTGTAAAATGAAATATTTTGTCAAGAAGTCATTTACAATTATACACAATACAACGAATAAAAATAATAGTTATATGGGAATAGGAATAGAACAAGAATATATTCAATTCATAACGCCAAACTAGCGTGTGTTTTCTTATAGAAAAGCCACGTCGGGTTATCTGCTATGTTTACCGAGAGGAATCGAACCCCTGATTCTAGTGTTGTAAATCCAAAACTTACCGCTGTCCCACCGAGAGACCCAAACTAGCGAAATATATGTATAAAGTGAAACAGTAAGATCGTATGTTATATTATTTTATGATATTTAGAGATGTTATCACGAAATATATGTCCTTTTTTAGGACAGATATGTGTAAAAAGTATATTATGCACATAAGATAAACTACTATTGGCTGAGCGATCATCCTATGAACTATGGTAAGAATGTCCTTCGTAGCATCATCCGCCTATAGATATACCATCCACCTTTATACGACATATGCAATAAAATATATAAGCAAAAACTATAAAGTTGATATGAACTAGAGATTAAAATATCAGATTTAATTATAAAGTGGAACTGCAATTCTGATAAAAAACTTTTCAGTACTGATAATTGCAAACACAGCGTTATGTAAATTAAATAAATTTTAAGGCTTTGATTTTTACTATAAAGTTGACGACATGTTGATCCCCGTCACCCTCTGGTGTTTCATTCGCAAACTATCTACACGCTCATCATATTAATGCGCTCTCTTGTACAATTTCATGAAATTATTACCCTTAGACAGTACCGCTCTCTGGTGCCACTTCTTGAACGTCATCGCCCTCCGGTGCCTATTACGTAATACGTATGTAATCCTCAGGTGTATATACTATGTAATAGTTATGTAACCCTCAGGCGGCTTCCTTTGACTACTACAAAACAGTTGAGTAACTCCAGACGGTGGTGATCTTCAGGCACGATCCAAGAGCACATAAGGATGATGTTTTTAGTTTTATACACTTTTTTTATTCGAAACGTTGACTTAAATATACAGAACTGTGCAAAAGTGTTAGGACAAGATAATATTTTGTCATTCTTTCCATTTTATGGAGTTAATTCTTCCATGACATTACATAATGTAAATTTTAACACTATGGTAATGTTTCTCTGATCTCTGTTGACAACTGAATGAGCCAGAGTTAGAATTTCCATATACTTGTACCAAGGGCATGTCATAAGGGTTCTGCTTGAATGAACATACTGATCAAATTTAGGGTCTGAAGTAAATGTCATGGTACCCCATGCAGTGTCTTAACTATATAGAAAGAAGCTAGCATAGGGTACTGGTATATACTAGAAGAAATCAATTTAATAGCACTCCACAAATAAACCTTGATAAAAACAGAGTTTAACACTATATATTAAGTTTTGTTGTCGTGCCATGGCCCCAAAAGCGTAGAGATTTGTCAGCAGAGCAGAGAGTAAAAGCTTTACGTGATGCTGGTTGGACTCTCCGACAAATTGCTGCCGACTTCAAATGCTACCCAGTAACTGTCAAGTACACCCTCAGACCGAGACAGGTAAATTTGTAAATAGGAAGGAAGAGGCAGAACACCTAAACTCAATGACACTGATGTTAAATATCTTCGTTTATGCAGCCTTCGGGACAGAAGGAAGACTGCCACTGATCTCAAGAATGAGATAAACGATCATATACAAAATGACAGAAAAGTGTCCAGCGCTACAGTATCAAGAAGACTTAACGAGAATGGATTAATTGGTCGTGTAACAGTTAACTGACCTTTACTTCGATCTCCAACTATTGTCAAGAGACTGAAAATTACAAAAATTGGACTGTTGATAATTGGAAAATGATGTTATGGGCGAAAGAAAGGTGAATGATACTTACCTCAATTCATAGCACTTACCATGAAGCAGTGGGGGGAGGCAGTGTGATGGTTTGGGGGTGTTTTTTGTTAAGACGACAGAGATATTTGCAAAATAGATGTAATAATGGACCAGCGCAAGTACCATATGATACTGATCCATAATGGTATACCAAGTGGTTTGTGTATTATTGGTAAAGGATTCTACTACCAAGAAGTTAATGACCCCAAACACTCATCCAACCTATGCAGGAATTAATTAGCTAAGAAAGGAGCTGCTGGAGTCATGCAAATGATGCAATGGCTCTCACAGAGCCCGATCTCAACCCAGTTGAACAGATCTGGGATTTGATAAATTAAAAACTTGAGAAATCAAAAGTTACTTCCAAAGAAATTTTATGGGAGTGTATTAGAGACATTTGGAGCAAAATCCCAAAGGGCACTTTGATTAAATATGTTGCAACAATGCCCGAAAGACTGTATGCAGTTAATAAAGTTATTATTATTATTGTTTGCTGAACTCAAGCACTTCCACTGAGTTTCTGTTGTACGAAATATGAAAATTGATAAAATGTTGACGTTTCACCAGTGATTTACCCTCCAATGTTCTTTTAAATCTAATTTTTGACTTTTTTTTTAAAACACTTTTGCACAGTACTGTATCTTAAAAACGTTCGTGTAATAGAGTGTAAGATATTAAGGGGATAACCATTACTTTGAAATAAGGTATAAATAAGCTATAAAACAAAAGTAGTAAGAACATATACACTCTGTTTAGGAGAAGTAGAAGAATCTTACATTTGAATGAACCTGGTATGAAACTATCCCAACGAGTGAATAAGCCAGTAAATGTTTTCTTACGGCAAACAGATGTGGCAAAAATATCGTTTATTGTTTTATTCCATTTTACATGTAAAGTGTATACACGGATGTTGTGAGTTTATATATTCTAAAAACTGCTTGGTGTGAGCATTGTTGTGAAACAGCAGAAAATTACTAGTTTGTAATAAATGGGGCAATTATCTAGCAATTGATGTTCTTAATAACAGAGAAAAATATTTGCAAGAGTCTCGTCTAGGGGTGACCCCCATTGCCACCCTGTCTAATTGATCATAAAGCATATCATTACGAAAGAAGTGATTACCTTCGAATACCAATTTCAGAGGCTGTTCGAATTTTTGTCGATTAAAGTTAGTTAGGTCATCTTTGGTTGAGAATAACCGTTTAATAATTATTTTAATTGTTTCCTCAATTGGAATTTAAGTGAATAAGAACCGAACATCAAGACTGACTGTGACGAATTGTCTTGCATTAGGTAACTTGGGTATCTCTTGAGTAAAGGAAAAATAGTCTTTAACGGTAAATTCGTTCTCAGTTAGATAGCTTAGTGAAGGTACAAGATATTTAACAAGTTTGTAGGTGAGGTAACTGAGCGTAAATAGAATAGTTCTGAGGAGTAAACCATTTTTGTGTATTTTCGGAAACGTGAAGGATAAGGATCTGTAAAAGTGGTTGTTTGGTTGATTGTTTTTTCAGAGCAAAGCCGCAATGGTCTACCTAGTGTGTCCACCGCAGCGAATCGAACCCCGAAATTTCGTGTTGTAACTCCATAGGCTAAACGTTGTCTCATCAGGGGAGCGCAAAAGTGGTGTCAAAAATAAGCTTACATTTTTTTTAATATCTTAAAGCCCGTTGAAGTTTTCCTAGCGCGTGGGAATAATCTTAAGCCAATCGTTATCGAGAGATTTAAACTTTTTTTCGGTTTAAAATGAAGACACCTGCACCTTTACCTGCCTGATCTAAACAACGTTTCAGCTACTGGCAAGTTTTTCTAGGGAAGACAACTCAGCCCGTGTAATAGATGTATCTGTGATAGGAGCGTTACACCCACACATAAAATGACAACTACCTTTTATATATATTAGATTGTCATCGGAGACAAAACAGTAGTATCACGTCAACTTTCATGACTTTAATGTAAATCTCGTTAAAGTCTATTAAAATTATTAAATTTATTCTCCTCATTATTACTATATATAGAATGTTCACATGTTACTTTTAATGTTCAAAAGCGTCCTGAACGAAACTGGCACTTTTTCAGCATTTTACTTATTGCTGTATAATACATTTGTAAACGTTTTTAGTATTCCTATTTTTTTTATAAATATTGTAACGTTTGACATGTTGTAGTTAAGTATGTAAGTTTTCATATAACAGAAATGCATGTTTTTAGGACCTAACATTTTCATTATTCAAAACATAAAGAAATATATAAAGACATTTTCAATTATATCATTTTAATTCCAACCACTATATTTTGAATTGTGAAAGATGAAATATAAGAAAAATTTCATTTCAAATGAAAGGCTTTCTTTAAATAAAACAAATATTTATTAAGGACTTTTATGGATTTCGAGTGCTTATATACTTTTTAATGCTTCATTCTTTTGTTGAAGCTCTGATTTTTCAGTGATCAGTTGAACTTAAAGATAAACATATATTTCAACTCAAAATAAAGTATTGCCCATTCATCCCTAACCAAATATCCACCAAGCCCATCCATCCCTATTACCCTATTAGAACGGTAAATAAAAATAATCTAATATATATATATATATATATGGATGGCAAAAGACACATTTCTGAAAAGGAAAAAGACACTGACAAATAATAAAATTTCTTTGGCGACGAAGTTAAGAGTTTTGGATTGCTTGGTTTCACCAATTCTTAAGTATGCACCAGAATGTAGGACATTTTGAAGGTATGTTGGACAAGTCACATCTCAGAAGAAGAAATTTTATCAAAATTAAGTTGCAGGAAGAAGCTGCTGACTAACATCAGAAAAATATAGTTGGAGTTTATCGGACACATTATGAGGAGAGAAGAAATTGAAAGTCTGACTGTAATTCGAAAGATTGAAAGAAGGATTCTTAGCACCATAAGTTCTTGGTTTTGACAGTTTGACCACGAAACTAATATTAGATAGTTTGCCGTGTTAAAACTGAAAAAAAAAACACACACGAAAACACACGTTAATTTCTATTTAGCCACCCAAGTCAATTAGCCACACAGGCCATTTAAGTGCAAAGGCCAAAATACATACATCCAAATAAGTTGCAACTTCATCATAAATTACTGCCTGATTTTGCTCATTTTGATTCTCACTAACCAATCAAATATTTCGTGTTATATAACATTTCTCGTGAACACTTTTAATAATTTTTCTTTGGTTCTTACCCTTAGCAACAAATACCTTCAGATTATTCTCTAATCTTGTTCGCATCAATGCAACATAGAGTTGTCCGTGAGCAAACACTGCTTCCGGTAAAAACACTCCTACATGATCAAATGTTTGTCATTTTGACTTATTCTCCGTTAAAACAAAAACTGAAATTTATGAAATTGTCGTATTTTCAACGTAAAAGACAAGTTTGTTCTACTCGGCACCAAATCATTTAGTGGAATAAAAACTTGTATGCTTCGTTACTCCCAGTTAAAATCTCAACATTTATAAAACTATCGAATAATCATTTCAGAATTAGCCTTGTTCCATTACACAGTCTTCCTTTTGGGTTTAAATTTCTTATCAACATGAATAACGAACAACTTTAAACTTGAATTCGCGTGGTGGCATTCCAAAAGGTCTTTGATACGTTCAACAGGTAAATTCAACAAATTTTCAGGATCGTCACTATTTATCGAATCTACACTTTTTATATAATTTCACATCACCTGGAATAAACTTCAAAACTTCGTTATTCAGCATCATCGCGTCCTTGTTCTTTGTAGTAATTATGCTTTTTTTATAACGCTTGTTCATTTTTAATATCGATATAACTTGTGTAAATTGCTTTAATAATACATTCTTTTTTTCAATCATCTTTTCAGGAATTTCAACATCATTGGTTAGCCCAAAAAATTCGTAATTTGTCCATCTCCAATTTTGAGAACTCATTCATTGAAAACATCTTGCCATTCTGTTCTCATATATATATTGAAAGATTCAGTAACTGAAAATTTCTCCATGAAGATGAAATTTTAATACAGACTTCAATAATTTCTCTCAGAACAGCTGTAAGGGTTTATCGAAAACAGATTCTTGCGACATACTGCGTCCTTAAATGTAAGATAAACTATACCATTAACCGTACGAATATCTCGAAAACTTGTTGCACTACAAACATGTAGCAATAGCAACCTTACGAAAAATCTTTCATTATCTTTTAGACTCACTGAATACATACAGGGAATAATTTGATTTTGTTCTTGTTGTCTTTTTTTTTCCATTCACAATTCTTACTAAACACATAATGATACGGTATCTATAAATATAAATGTTGTTGTTCTTCTTCTTCATTGGTTTGATTCAACACAAACCATGTATTTAAGTGAGTGTTCCTGCTTGCATATCGTTCTAATACTATCTCCTCATGTCCTTCTTCAATATATATATAAATTATTCGAACGGTGGATGAACTGAAGTTGAATAACTGCATGAGACCAATCGTGAATTTTATTTTCTTAAAGTCTTCCCATCGTTTCAGGTGCACTAACGTGTATCAAATCCAAATAATTTGCAACTTCTTCATGAATTAGTGCTTGATTTTACCGATTTTGATTCTTACTAATCACAACATTAGCACAATCGTACCCTTTGTACACATACTTGAAAATATACTTCACTGATTTTACGGATGTGTAAACTTAAACATTTATGTTCGCATTGTAATTGAAACTCATATATTTGTTATATAGAACAATATATCAATTGTCAACAGCATAATTCATAATTTGTATAGTTCTGCTTTCTCTTCTTCTATACAACGGATATCCGTCTGCATTTCCTACTGTCTTATTTATAAGTTCTTACGGAAACTTCCTCGTACATTTTCCATTATCCATACAGGATGCATTTAGATGCAAACCTCCACACGGTCCATGTATCATATATCTCTTCATTATTTCAATATAATCAAAATGTGCGCATGTGACAGCCCCCCTCTTCTGAAATCCTAGTGTGTGTATACAATAGATACTGATTTTCCAAAAATATCCTCTTCAAAATTTCATTCAGCAATACAGGTCTACCAGCTGGTCTATGAAATACGTCTTCCTGAATTTCAGGCTAGTATGAATTGCACTTCATCGTTACAAAAAAAATTAGGTCTACTATACTTACAAAAGATAGCCATTGCATCGTGGTATCACTCCCTCATATTTCTCAGTGAACCTTGAAAAGACGATGGTAAAATAACTGTGCAACAAACATGACTCGCGACATCATCTAAATAATCCATCAAACCATTGTAGCTGGTCAACACGTAACTTCGACTGTTTTGTTTTTAAAAAGTTCAAATTGTTTGCTTCAACTTCCAAGTATGAGTCAACAGCCCATTGCTGAAATAACTTTCCTCCTTTTAGGTTTGGGTTGAATTCTGTTACATAAACTTGTGTTTGAACAGCTTTATTCTGCAACATTGAAATATTTCTAAGTCTTGCATTTTCGTAGCTATCAATCTCAAATTTGGCTGCCATCTTGGTTCTCAATAAGGATAAAACAACATAATAGTCGTTGGAACCAAATCTGAGCTGAAAATATTCAAATTTATAAACAGGTGTTCAGCATTGCGAATGTAGACTCTGATCTCTCTCTCAACAGGTGGCTCTCCATCATTATTTTAAATAATCATTGTAACTTCATTCACTGTTGTTAAATTGTAACGTCCTTGATCTGAACTTCTATCACAACTAAGCACCATACTTACATTTGAAAAAAGTAAAGCCTTCAATAAAAGTTTTTTCCTGTTTTTCGCGTTCAACTTCACACATAATGTTGTAAATAATCTGGCTAACACATTGATTTCTCTTCAAATTCAATCACGTTTATGCATCACTGGCCCGACATGGCCAGGTGATTAGGGCGCTCGACTCGCAATCTGAGGGTCGCGGGTTCGAATCCCAGTCCCACCAAACATTCTCTCCCTTTCAGCCGTGGGGTCGTTATAATGTGACAGTCAATCCCACTATTCGTTGATAAAAGAATAGCCCAAGAGTTGGCGGTGAGTGGTGATGACTAGCTGCCTTACACTGCTAAATTAGGGACGGTAAAGCAGATAGCCCTCGTGTAGCTTTGCGCGAAATTCAAAACAAACAAATATGCATCACCTTTTTCTTACCTTAGTAATGCTTGAAATTTGTCAAACAAATGGCTCATTACTTTATTGGCACACAATATATTTTAATGACACCATTCTTGTGTTTTAAGAATTTCAATTTTGAACACATTTTTAATGCATTACCAAAAGCCAGACAATGGCTTTTATATATAATATATTCGTCGCTATATTAATTGAAATCAATTTTTCCAGATTTATGGTTTATCTTTCTCTTGCTAGTCAACGTTTTCTTTCTTCTATTGTTTCATTGTTAATGTCCATATGAGGTATTTCTATTTAGAATTAATAAGTTATATTAAATATGATAATGTCGTTAATAAATTGCAAAACAAACCCCTTTTAATAAAATCATACAGTAAATAACAATTCATCGATATGGGTAGACTTTTAATTTAAATGTTTTCTGTTACATATTTCTTCAGTTTCACTTGTGTATTTGAGAATGATCGCACCAGTGATCGATACGTCGTATCTGTTCCAAAAACAAATTTTACTTATTGTGAAAGCTGTAAATTGTAATAAAATATGTATTTTACGTATTCAACATAAATACTATTGTTGATCTAACAACGATATCAGGTAATAGTTTTGTTGCCTAACAACAATGCTTATTGTTGAGCATTGCCAAAAAAGGAGTGTGACCTAAGGACAGAAACGAAGTTATTAGATACTTCATTAACATTTAGAAGCTAGATTTTGCACAGTTTTTGGTGATATTATTTTCTTTTCAGATAATACATCAGATAAGTATGTCCATGTTTAGTGTGTAGCATAAACTAGGCATGTAAGAGCTTAATAACGAAATGACACGTATTCTATTTTTTGTTGAATCTATTAATAAAGCTATTGCATGCAAAAACACAGAAATAAAGTAACTTCTTATTTGTATAAAAAAACTCTAATTATGAAACAAATTAATTTTTACCATTAATGTTGTTTTAAAATATTATGCTACGTCATTTGATAAATAGTTTTCAGTTTTACTTTGTTTGTATTGGGGTTTGTAGTAGTGACAGCAGTAAGTCTAAAACTTTATTCAGCGAAATAATGTATCATAGTATACATTTTAATGTATATCGAATAGAATAAAAATTTATTGGAGATATAAAATTAAACTTACTGACACACCATAAACAATGGAAAGACTAAGACCAAAGGAAATATTTTATTTTCCAAACAACAATTTACAAAAAACAATTTTTACAACATAAAATATGATAGATTTTATGAAAGAGAAAAGCTCAAGTTAATTAAAAAGTTTGTGACAAGTTTCATGGAATGAGTCATTCTTGTAAAAACAAAATATAACCATAAACATGAAAACCCTTTTTAGATACAAAGGGTTGAGTACATTATATTAAAACAATATTGAATATGCAAATCGACCAGTCACGCGATAACCACAGCCGATATAAAGTTGCAGTGGAAGTGCATGTATCAGAACTACATTTGAACATTTCGTAAGTAGTGTGAAGCCACCAAAAATTTATCACGTTTTGGGAATAATATGTAACAACCTTTTCTGATACAATATATTCATACACTTAGACCATAAAGACAGGAATATCCATTGAACCTAGTGAAATTGGTAAACAAGGAATGTGGATCAACTTGAGGCACCAGGACCACGCAGTAAGTGACTTGCAATGACTCGTAACCTAGCTGTGGTAAGAAAAGTGCAGCATTATGACAGATGAGAATTCACGTATTGAAAGGTCTATCTGAAAAAGTTATAAGTACACGACATATCCAAGAAAGAAAGACCAGCTGTAAGAAACTGTATAAATGGTACCTGGCAGGGGAAAAATAGCAGATTGATGGAGTATATACGTACCTGCATAATAGTAACAAGCATTATGCAGTATTTTACTACTCGATTAGTGGGAAAAAAATCGAAAAATTTTACACATCTTGTTGCAACACGTTTTTGAATGAATTCATGACCATCACTGAATATTGTGTCAGGGGCAAGTCAGGTATAAGAAGAGTGTTGTATTGGCCAAAGTGAGCTCTGTTTACTGCTATGTTAAACTTATATTAAACTTTTTCTTCATTACCCATTCAAGCCGTCTCCAGCCATTATGAGCTCTGCTTGCTATTTAATCATTTGTACTTAGCAAAAGTACGGACTTTGTACGGAAACGAAGCCAGTAGAATACAATTTCACCAATAAATGGCTTCCTCTCATATCTACCGTTCAACTTTTACGTACTTCAGGCAGATGAAGGATCAAAGATGTATTCCATACAGACATAACAATCAAATCATCGAATATAGCACCTATACGATTTGACTGTTGAAATTGGTGCTGGAAAATCGTCATCCTAGTACACTAAATGGCTAAGCCAAAGCATGAAGAAATTAGTTGTGTGCTTTGGAAATTAAATCCTTGTGACAGTTAACTTACAATGGAAAGTATGCTGTAGGACTATTGTCCAGATGCACGGTCTTAAAATAAAGCACATATGAACTCCTCAATCATGATGAAATACGGTTAAAGAATCAGTTTTACAAATATTATGAAATACAATTATATTTTCAAATTTATACAGTGTCTTGATGTTTCACTCGGTTTTGAATATTTTATTTACACTGTTTCTTATCTCCATTATTAACATATTTTTACGTGTCATACTTGGTTAATCTTTATATTTCTTACAGTAGCACAACTTAGCAGTAAACCCTGAATAGGACAAACCTTAGCTAAAATTAAAAAATTATAGTGTACTTGAAATATAATTTAAAACATCGCACAGATCGATTCTCCTACTGTATGATTTCAATAGAGATTTACATGGTGTTTATTGGCTTCCTTAATATTCCTGACGTTCTTCGTTATTATGTCTCATTTACTTTTTAAGGAATTGATACTGACGAAATCTGCGCAGGTACGGTGGCTGCTATCTTACAATAATGTGATCATCGCCCGGACACTCTTCTACTTCATCGACTGTTTCTGAAGTAAAAATCCTGGACACTGGAGCGATTACAGCTCAAGACTAATAGTAAGTATAGTTACTCTGATATCTTAATGCAGTCCCTAGTGAACAATTAGGTACCTTAGTGAAGTCCCTTGATAGTATCGTGACTTCAAGGTCAACATTAACAATATGTATACTTACTCTGTGACTTAAGTGATGTCCCTTAGCAAAACCTACATTAAGTATACTTTCTTATCTTAGTTAAGTTTCTTACTCTGCTATATTAATGAAGTCCCTCGGCAATAATAATAGTATTAGAGGTTCGAAAAGCTGGTTGGACAGGGGTAGTGATTTGTAGTGGGTGAAATAAAAGAGACAAGACACAAAATGGAGTTAAAATAGAAATAAAACGTTTAATTGTTGAGCAAAAACAAAAGAAAGGAGCTGCTTGTTTTGTTCATTATTGATTTGATATGTGAAACTAAAGTTGAGTTAATGGATAACTGTATCAAACTGTTGTTAACTCAAATAAAAGTAAATTTCACTTAGAAATAAACTAAAGATAGCAGATACTGAAATAAGAAAATGAAACAACGACAGGACTTTAAAAGCAAGTCAAATCTTCTAAGCCAGTAAGGAATATGCCTGAAAATGCTAAGACTGTGTTCACAATTCGGAATTAAATAAATGTACTGTACAAAGCGAAATCCATACTAATATAATAACAACACATTTTTAAATAAAGTACAAAATCACAATGTATAAGATAAGGTTCTTTAAAATATAAAACAAATGCGTATATAAGTACATATCTACAATAATCCAAATTTACATTAGAAAATAGAACTTTTAATTCTAAAAAACAACAACAACAAAAAAAAAAACGAAAGCATGAAACAAAATTCCTAAATATATTACATTACAAAAGTGACATGTTACATATGAAGTCAAAAAGTTACAAAATAACTACGATAACTGGAATAAATTTATATAATTTGCACTCCCAGGATTTTGGCGGGTTTACTTTAATTTTTTTGAAGTAGATTACCTAGAACTGCTGTTGTTGACCGGTATACTTTAAACGATAGCCTGTGGATAGTTTCTGTTGTCTTGGCTAGCTTACACTTGGCCTCTACAAGCTCTGTTTATATCTCGTTATCATGTATAGTCATCACATAATTCTAATTTACAGGGTCACCATTCAGAGGATAAACTGAGAACCATAACAACTAACACTTATCAATCATCACACTGTCTGCAAGTTAAATGCAAAAATCTTGCATGTCTTAGCTGTGTATCTTGTAATTATTGTATTTTCATCTCCACACGAATACCACTACAACTCATTAGATAGATTGTTCAATGATTAAAAGACATCAAATCATGCTATCAAATCTTACTTGATAGCTCAGAAAATAAGGATTGCAATGTTCTTTCAGCTTACTTTGAAACATATTTGGTAGATTAGAAAGCACTTCGTTACAGCCAACAATTTGTCTTTCAACTGGACAACTATACTGCTAGTAAGGCAGTTAATTCCAGCTGTAATAAATAGGAGATCAAAAGCAGTATCTTTGTTAACTATCGAAATAGGCAGGCTACTTTTCAATTGAAATTCCCACACTCTTCTTGATAACTCTATTTCTTTTTGAATCACTCCACCCTTTTCTGGTTTTCACAAACGAACTACATCCATGATGCATTGGAACACTATTCTCGAGTTCTCAGATGCGATCTGAAACTTACAACCAATGAGCAATCTGCCATTCACATATATGAAACATCTCTCCCATTGCAGTCCTCTAAGTTGAAGTTCCATCAGATGCTCGTAAGTGGTAGGTGACTTACGTCACTAATTAAAAGCAATCTTAAAACTACTTCGTTCTACAGTTAGTAGCCAAAAGATAGACTTCGTGTGTTAAACCAAACTCAGCTAACTTTCTCCACGGTAAATTCTATGTAGTCCTAAAAAACGATTTCCAATATTATGGTTTAGAAACTTTAAATAATCAGAGAGCCAATTAAAAAAACACAACAAGGTTCAAATAAACCTTCAGAGTGATTTAGCCTAAGGTATTCAGGTGCACTAGTGTTAAGCAGAAAATTATAAACATGGGCAATGAGCATCAGATTTAGAAAATGTTAACCCTTTCCGCGACAATGGTGTTTCTTTGTTTGTTATGGATTTCGCGAAAAGCTATACGAGGGCTATCTGCGCTAGTCGTCCCTAATTTAGCAATGTAAGACTAGAGGAAAGGCAACTAGTCATCACTACCCACCGCCAATTCTTGGGCTACTCTTTTACCAACGAATAGTGGGATTAACCGTCACTTTATAATACCTCCACGGCTGAAAGAGCGAGCATATTTGGTGTGACGGGGATTCGAACCCGCGACCCGCAGATTGCGAGTCGAGCGCCCTTACCACCTAGCCTTGCGGGTCCAGCCGGGTCAATGAGCACTTTTTAAGTGTGAAGTGCACACTTTCTGAATAAAGCTGTTTGTTTTTCAAAAATACTTATTCAAACATATTTTATAATTGATGTTTTGTCGTTTCGAAATACTTATTTAGTGTTATTCTCAACGAAAATTGAAAAATAATTCAAATTAACATTTATGCATAGTTCCAAACTCTTTCGCCCATCGCATAACATAGGTTTATATTAACGAAGAAACTATTATCTTTTGATAATATAGTTCTCAGGGCTTTGTTTTCCCTTGGCTATCCTTCTCTTTCTCAGAATTTTATTAGTATAGCCTTTTGATTTCCAGCCTTTCGTGACCTCACAGCATGTGATTGAACAGCTTTTAATGAAACTCATCTTTCATAATAGATGTGGGCATAGTTTAAATACCATTGGATAAGCAAATTACAAACTATGTACGTTAACGCATAGTAAATAACGACGTGTGAAAATTAATTTATGGTTTCGAAGGAAAGTGACAATGATTAGGTTGCAATAGGAACGAACACCAGAATGTAGTGGGATGTTTAGAAGACTTACGAACAAAGCACAGATGGAGAACCATTTTATGCTATATATAGACGTTAGTTTCGTTCCTAAAATGTTTTTGTGTTAAACTATATTTTTTTGAAAGCTATAAAAATTTATTTTAATAACAAAACATAAGGTAATCCATATTTGGTTTCGAATGTGGTAGGTGATTGTAAAATATTCTAATGACTCAAATCCTTATTTATTAGTTTTTAGAGAATAATAGTATAATCATTTAAATAGAAAGTTTGTGAATTAATACAAATGTTTTCTTTATCTCTAGAACCAAAATTCCATAATATGATTATATCACTAATATTATATGAAAATCACGATTCATTTTGGTAACTTTTGGTGACAAACAAGTCCCAAACTTTTAAAAATCACTACATTACTCAAAGGTAACCTTTAACTTAAGTTTAAATTTTTTGATGCCTTTAAGGTATTTTATAATTATTTCTGTAATGATTATGTAATATACTAGCTGAATGCCCATCATGCGGCGGTAAATTCTGATTAATTGTTCTTCTGAAAATGAAATCTAAATAAACGTTTTATGAACAATGTTTCGACAAGGTTTTGTCATCAGATTGTACATTTGCTGTTATGTTAAACTTATATTAAAGTTTTTCTTCATTACCCATTCAAGCCGTCTCCAGCCATTATTAGTCTCAAAGTGGGTTCCTCGTCATCGAATGTTATTTAGAAATTCGTCATATTATAGTAACAATACATGTATAAAGAATGCTTATCCTTTTTATAGTATTATATATTTCACGAAAACAACATTTTTTGTATAGTTAGTCATCTGTAAATAATCCGTTATTAGAATTGCGACTTATGTATATTTTCATCTTATGCTCAAATGTGCTTCTTGATAAAATCATATAGGTTTAACCGTGTGAAAAAACTGCTTCTCGAAGAAATATATAAATGTTTTGACTAAATTTTTTCAAAATCTCTTACCGAAGGTGAAATAACATCGATAATTATGTATTGTAGTGCCGTCCCCCAGTAGCACACTGGTATATCTGCGGACTTATACCCCTAAAAACCCGATATCGATACCCGTGGTTGACAGAACACAGATAACCCTTATTGTAGCATTGTGCTTAATAACAAACAACAAGTATTGTAGTGCCAGTGTATTAGTATGCTTCCGAAGATTCAAAGAGGTTGTTGTATATATATTATAAAATATATATTAAAAAATAACTATAAAAATAGAAAAAAACAACACAAAATCCAGCCTCTAGTGGTATTTGACCGAGAAATTTCCACGTGATATCGAGCGTTATAACCACTCGGACACTTGGGTTTTGTAATCGATTTTTAACAAATAATTCAAATCCTTAAGTTGTTAATGTTTTTGTTGTTTTTTCCATAATATTGTAATATTTTGTTCTACGCACGAGGAGTTAATAATTATAAAACTTTATAAAAAATCCCAATTCGAGTAGAATTTAAACTCGAGACTTCCGAGTCAGACAGAGCGTTGAGTGTTACTGATAAAGGGAGCGCTACGAAAAGAGAGTAGCTTTTATTTGTAAATATTTTTAAAATATCTGACAGAAAACCCTCTCTTGTTTTCAAATTCGATGACGTGGAACCCACTTTGAGACTAATAATGGCTGGAGACGGCTTGAATGGGTAATGAAGAAAAACTTTAATATAACAGCAAATGTACAACGTTTCGACAAGGTTTTGTCATCATCTCTTGTTTGTTCATTATTTCACATATTTTTCGTGCCTCGATTGTTTTTTTTTAAATTTAAAGTTTGAGATTGCTAATTAATTAATTAATTTGTTTTAGTTGCAATTTGCGTGAATTCTAGTTACTAGAAATAACTAATTTTAAACCTTCACCATATATTCTTTGAATGAGCAAAACAAATGAGGCAAAAAATAACTATTGTAACAACAAATCACATCTTATATCCGGAAATAAATTTATATAGAAAATACTAATATCCAAATTTGAAACATCTGAATGGAGAAAAACATCAATCGTGTTTAAAGAGAGACATAAACCTATAAAAACCCTGTTATGGGACATGAAAGGTATTTTCAAAGTGCTTGAGGTCGTAAAAAAACAGTAGCATCTCAAAATAATAAGTGATTGCTTTAAGACTAGACAATAAATATGATTATTGTTAAACGCTTTACATGTAACAACTGCAACAACAATATCTGAAAGTCAAATAGTTGGTAGTAATTTCCATAACTGATACTGTGCTAGTTCCTCATATCTGCAAAATAATTTCGCGATAGCAAGTTAAGGTACACTCCTGCTCCAGCTAGTCTGATAAGCATAACATTAGAAAGGGGGCAGGTTTTGAGAAATGGGCGAACATTATGACATTAAGATATTATGTAATTTACAAAATACACTCAGTTTTAACAAGAAAATCCCTATTCTGTTATCAGATTAGCAAGAAATCATATGTTCTTCACAATCCACGGGTTTTCAATATTCTTTATTTATAACGTCAAGTGTTAAAACCTTTAATCAGCTTTACCTTTCATTCAAAAAGAGGGTACAAGATTAGGAAAATTGTAAATTTAAGAGAGGGGGCTAGGGATCGATAAAACAGAACAGAGACAAGTTAAATCAAAATGCTTGTTTGTTACGGATTTCGCGCAAAGCTACACGAGGGCTATCTGCGCTAGCCGTCCCTAATTTAGCAGTGTAAGACTAGAGGAAAGGCAGCTAGTCATCACCACCCACAGCCAACTGTTGGGCTACTCTGTTACCAACGAATAGTTGGATTTACCGTCACATTAAAACGCCCCCACGGCTGAAAGAGCGAGCATGTTTGGGGTGACGGGGATTCGAACCCCAATTAGGAGGCACTAATTTATGTTGTATGAGTTGAAAACTTGCATAACCTATTAATTTGGGCGTTTTAGTGTAAGAGTTAAAAAGTAGCATTTAAATTTTAACTGCTAATATAATACAATGTTTGAGGAATTCTTATCAGGTCTTGTATGCGTCTGGATTATCATTAATATAACACATTATCTAAGATTATTTCTTTACACTTTGAATGCTTAAATATTATCCTAATAACATTATATAAAGCTGAGAAATTGCTATTGGTTTTGAGCTTGTCGGGTTGATTCATGATACAAAGAAATGTTTAAATTATTTTTATCACTTTATTTGGGCTTTATAAGAATGAGCTATTAAATTACGTTGATTGTAATAACACATTTTAATCGAGTTCTAGGATCAAAAGAAAAATGTAAATATATCTGTATATATACACTTTCTATAAGTTTAATACGAGCACTTCTAGAGCAATAATTATTTTATGATTATTAAGGTTTCCAGCAGAACGTACACATGTTACCAATACTTAAAGTTTAATGGTACATCTTAAGAACAAGGACAACATGTCGACCTGTTTGGAGGTATCATATCTACCACCGGAACTAAAAGGCTAAGGAAGATATATCAGAGATCATTTTGGTATTTATATAAATATTATTGATCTTCGAGAAATCATGGCATCATTATCAGTATTCTACGTAGATATTCATTATATCAATAGCTGTAGGTGCGCTTCGATTGGACGTATGACTGAATTACTTCATTTGTAGGTAAAGTTTACGATGAAAACAAACACCCTATCTATTGTGTATAGTGTTCTTGTAACTGGCGTGCTATTGTTCCAATTACATCTGATAATATTTTACTTTTTTTTCTACACTTCCAGAATAATTTTTCACTAGAGAGCGTGCAAGATAGTGCTTATATCGCATATTTAATTTTTCTTGAACAAAGAAAACTTAAAATATCTGCAAATGTTGAACAGTTTAACATCCGATTTGTTTCTAGAATACGTATTATATGTACGGGTGTTGTATTTAAGAAGTTAACTGAGTAGCTTACACACTTATCTTTGATTAAATTACTGTTGCCAAGAATATGCTCTGCAGATAAATAAAATGATGAATATGTGTGTTGACAACTTCGCTGTATCTACGGTGAGCTTTATTTGTCGAATGGGAAAGTAAAAACAAATATAGTGTGCAGAATGTTTTACATGTGTATTACATTATTCGTTTAATATGGGAGCTTTCTATGTAAGATAGGTTCTTGTAAATCTCCTCTACTACGACATGCAAGATATATAAACATATTACAATAAATCAGTAAAAGACTTGTCAAGTATTAAATGTATCAAAACGATCAAGATAAAGTCGAATTAAAACAAAACAAAAACACGTGGCCCTTCGTCTCGATTTGGAACACACTCTTGACACTTTTATATATCACTGTATTATTCTACATTAAATTATATAATATTGTCGAGAGTACTAGTTCATGTTGTCTAAAGATCAATTATTCCTTTAGAAATTTGCTCAACATTTATCCTTGTTTATTTAATTAACCAATAACAGATCAGCTTTCATCAACTTGCCTACACTATCTAGGAATGAATGTGAAAGTGAATGCTAGTTGAAATTACATTAGTTGGAATACAAGTTCGTAACTAATCATGAATCAAGCTTTGCAATAATTCAAGTCTTGAAGTTTATTCTTGTTCACGTTTCTCTTTTCATTGGGCCCGGCATGGCCAGGTGGTTAAGGCACTCGACTCGCAATCTGAGGGTCGCGGGTTCGAATCCCCATTACACCAAAC
>NW_013665752.1:246937-247666 GCF_000517525.1 Limulus polyphemus
GATACTATTTGATTACTAATTTTGTCATTAACTTTTGATCACTTGCCAGGCCCACAATAGAAATTTAGTCCCTGATTTTCGTATCGAAAAAAAAATCGTTTTAAGAATTTAGTTACAAATGCACAAGTTTACCTGCCGTTTTTGTGTAAATAAGAAAGAGGGTGGATATCCGCTATAAAAGGGAACCATTTGCTGATAAGACAGAGAAATTGATCAAGTGTAGCTTATCAAGTGTGTGCAGGTGTTGCTGTGAAAGCAGATATTTTTAATATTGTGAGTAGAGCTTAGGATTAAAAGTTATTATTATTGAAGAAACATTTCGTGAGACCCTTATGACCATTAGTATGTACTTTTTTTTTTACTATAATGTAAGCGTAATTGACGTTCATTACTTTTAGTTTCGTTTACTATAATTACTTACCAAAAAGTAGATAATATTAATGCGTTACCCTGAGATATAATTTTCATATGTTACCCTGGAAATATTATCTAATTAATGTGTTACTTTTCCAGTATTACTACATTATAAGTATGTTACCCTGACAATGATACAATATTAATGTTATCCTGATTGAAAAAATGGAGGCATTTTTAAGAACTTGTTTTACTGTTCGGAATAATTTTTTCCGGTGGTATTTTCTCTTATTTTTTTAGTCATGTTAATATAGGTTTTTTATTATTTTAACAGTGGAAGTATTCAAGAGAGTGAACTTCTGAATGGATGTTTTT
>NW_013665752.1:248612-252309 GCF_000517525.1 Limulus polyphemus
GCTAGCGCAGATAGCCCTCGTATAGCTTTGCGCGAAATTCAAAACAAACAAACTCTTTTCATTAAGTAGTACAAAATGTGCGCATGATTTATTTTACTTTGGATATTTATTTGTAAGTAAAAAGTGCGTATATAGTCGAAAAAAATACCATAAACGATCCAATTCAAAATAAATTATAAATATTTTCACCAGTTTTTATGTGTTAGGTTTTCATTATTATGAGTGCTTCCAAGCAATATTATATTCAAAAAGTAATTATTATTTGTTTTTATGCAAAAAAACTATGCTTCCAAAAGTACTCACTTATTGTGCTACTGAATCTAAGCGCATTTTATAAGAAAAATGTGTAGCTTTGCGCGAAATTCATAACAAACAAACAAACTTTTTCTAAAAATGTACGAACACGTAAACGTAATAAATTACTATAATATACCCATAATTTCTAATTTCTTTTAAATGAAAAAAATTGTTTTAATTATATTTCTGTACATTATAACAGTATGATAAGTGATATACTTTTTATTAATTTTAAACAACTTTGAGCTGATTGTAGTTTATGGGTTGAGTTTCTCTTTTCTGCATAACCATAAATCAGAAATATTAATATAATTTTACTTGGTAATTGTGTACCGGAAGAGTTTACATACACACATAACTATTGATAATGAAAAAGACGGGTAAAAGATTATCAAAACAATCACTTAATCTCCAAGTTATATATGTATATACGTTATTTTTGTCTATAGATTATTTTGTGTAGAAATGAATGATGTATAAATGCTTTTACAATAAACTAAAACACGCTTTATAATATCTTAGGTCCCCCGCTGGATCAGTGGTAAGCTTGAGGGCTTACACTCTAAAAATTGTGTTTCGATACTCGCGGCGGGCACAGCGCAAATGACCCACTTTGTACCTTGAGCTTAAACAAACAAACAAACAAACTAATACAATTTCTTAAACATATGAATTAAAGTCTAATGAATATGAAAAAAATCAATAAAATGAAATAGTACTTTACATAAAAATCAAAATTACCAATTAACTCTAAAGAAAATAAATATACGTTCAAATGAAACAGGATTAAACTTAAGCATTTACAAATAGTAAAATTTATAAAACAGCAAAAGATATTTTTCAAAATAGTACTGTCTTAATTTCTGTTGTGATAAAACTAATACTCTGGCAGTCTTTAGTTTTCTCCAAACATATGAGTGGGTTTTAATGTTTGTTTGTAATTAAGCACAAAGCTACACAATGGGCTATCTGTGCTCTGCCCACCACGGGTATCGAAACCCGGATTCTAGCGTTGTAAGTCCGCATACATACCGCTGTGCCACTGGGGGGCGAGTGGGTTTTAAATACCATCCATATGCCTTAGGCGTGAACGATGCAGCATGGCTAAGCTAACTTTTGTACTGTTTTTACACTCAATGCTAATTATCAGGTTGTCATAAGTCTGTATGATATTTGGTTTTCTCTGTGTGGATATGAGTTAGCGTCACACTAGCAACATACTGAATGAATAACATTTTGAATGTTTAACCTGTTTTGTTTGATGCAAGCCACTTAAGACTTATTTTCTATATTCTTCGACTTGGGAGTCTTCGTAAACTCATAAAATGTTTTGTTACCTATTTATTATAGATACTTTGTCAGAAGTAATATTATCAGCAAAAAAAATACTTATTTTTTTTGAAAAATTCTTGAACTAATCAAACCTTGATACATATTTTACATGATAATTAGAATATTAATTTTATGAATTATATCGTTATCATAATTAAAATGTATTTATATAATTCATTATTTTCGCCTGCTTATTTCCATTCATTTTATGCCTTACACGTTAAGTTTTTAAGGTCATAAAGTACAAAATCTTAATTATTGTTCGAGAAACCCAGTCTATATTCTAAATGAGAAAAGTAATGCAAAACGTAATAGATATTTATATGTTGCGCTTAGAACCGTGAAAATTGTTAAGATGTTTGGCAAAATCCTACAATGAATCTAATAAATTATGAAGTTGCAAGTGACATATTTAACTAAGCTGGTGAGTATAAACTGTTCCTGATAATAAAAACCTGTGTCAGCTTTAAAATGGAAGCTTCAGATATGCAAGCTTAGTGTTGATAATAAATTTATAGCAAATGAAACAACATCTAAAGAAAATCTGTCTCCTCGTATTGGAGTTGTTCTCCAAGCAGTAGAGCTAAAAAGAGAATATCTGTTTTTTGGAATAAATAATGTGAAGAAGGCTTATTTCCTACACATTAATATAGATAATAGATGTTATATTCAGATTAAGTTTATATTTCAAAACATGCATAGCTTATAGTGTTAAATATGTATTGCGAAACATTCTCCAAAGTTGTAGAAGATTTTCGAGAGTAAGAATCAACAATATTTCTGTATACGTAAACGCTTAAATGTAGCTCAGTATTGTTATGTAAAACTGAAATTTCTAGAACGCCTCCACACGCCTATAAATATAACCAACGCCATGCGTCAAAAAGAGAGTAGCTATTATTAGTTCACTATAGTAAATGTGCTATAAACTTTGGAAACTATAACTGTAATTATTATAACGCTTATCAATCGTAAAACTTCAGATATTTGACCACGAACCTTTACAAAGTTGGAACATTACAAATCATTTAACTTCATTGGATTCTCATTTGTCATTAGTATTTTTACGAAAACATTATATAAATTAATCGTGGAAAACTCGACGTGTGTGGCTGATAAACAACGAAGGGCAAAGCTAGCTATCTTCCCCTTAAGTGAATTGTGCCTATATCAACTCGCTCATCGTGAACCCTCGATAAGATATCGAAGAAGTTCCAGACTAAAAGGAAGACTTTATATTGCTTGTAAGTTTGTGATGCTTTTGTTTATAAATCATTGTTTGTAATAACTATTTGTAATAATTGTTATTGTAAATATCATAAATTGACTATATATCGGCTTTTACTTAACTGCTAAATACAAAGTACAATTTAACTACTAAATTTAAAGTATCATTTAACTCGATTTCAGACCATTTGAAATTTTAATAGGTAACATAACACTAATCCATATATATATATATATACTTGTATTTAAAGGACAGTAAAGATGGCCTGCAACCTTTCGATGTTGTAGTCTAAGAAGTTAATTAACACTGACCATGGTGCATGAGCACAAGACCACACTTGAACACATAACAAAATTAATTAATACTGACCATGGTGCATGAGCACAAGACGACACATAACAAAATTAATTAATGCTGACTATGGTGCATGAGCACAAGACCACACTTGAACACATAACAAAATTAATTAATACTGACCATGGTGCATGAGTACAGACCACACTTGAACACATAACAAAATTAATTAATACTGACCATGGTGCATGAGCACAAGACCACACATAACAAATTAATTAATACTGACCATGGTGCATGAGAACAGACCACACTTGAATACATAACAAAGTTAAGTAATACTGACCATGGTGCATGAGCACAAGACCACACTTGAACACATAACAAAATTAATTAATACTGACCATGGTGCATGAGTACAGACCACACTTGAACACATAACAAAATTAATTAATACTGACCATGGTGCATGAGCACAAGACCACACATGAACACATAACAAAGTTAAGTAACACTGACCATGGTGCATGAGCACAAGACCACACA
>NW_013665752.1:253075-260324 GCF_000517525.1 Limulus polyphemus
GAAAACTGTGTGCATCAATCTGGTTGGCAAATATCATAAACTGACTATATATCGGCTTTTACTTAACTGCTAAATCCAAAATACACTTTAACTACTTTAATTTAATTCTAATACGTAACAATCTAGATAGAATCCAATTATTTGCTATTGACTAAATTATTTTTTCTTTGAATTACAGTGTTACTTTTTCATCGATACTTATTTTGTTTCATTATTTTAGTGTATTTTATAATATCTCTCGTTTTTTGACCAGTTAGATTTTCTGTTTGTAAAAGTGGGATGTTGTATATAACATTAGAACAGTTTTATATTATCTGAGGAAGGACATTCACCCGAAAGGTTGTGTAGTGTGATACAATAGTTTTATATGTTTTCAATCCTCATTTTTTTCATTTCGTCCTTTGTGCAGAATAACTCTCTATTTTGACCATTCAGAGGTAAAGGATTTCTTTTAGACAAAGTAAATGGCTTTGTTTGTTTAGTTGGTTTGACACAAAACTATTTGTCGGCTACCTGTGTTAGCCCTCTCATATTTTTAAGTAATATACTGGAACGAGAGCAGTTAGTCACCACCCCTCACCGATAACAAATAATCGTATTAACGTCACACATATATAACGCCTCTATGGTTGAATGGTTTGGTATATTCGGTGGCAAGCTTAGATCCAGCGATAAACAGATTACAAATCTAGCACTCTAGCACCAGATTATGCCAGGCCAATTAAACGGCATAACTGAAATTCTTATACATTTGACATTAAATAAACATCCAGGCAAGCTTCGATCCAGCGATAAACAGATTACAAATCTAGCACTCTAGCACCTGATTATGCCAGACCAATTAAACGGCATAACTGAAATTCTTATACATGTGATATTAAATAAACACCCGTCTATAACAACAGATATTAATTTGCAGAGAATTATTTTACAGTCAAAAAAGATACTGTTAAATCATAAAGTGTTTGAAATAAATGCGTCTTATTGGAGCCATTGCATGGACTAAGCATATAGACTGGAGCTAATACATTTTGGTTTCTTAATTTCAATTTCAAGACCACCGTCACTCTCTTAACACTTATATATAGTTACAACTGATGAACTGGACTATCTTATAAAATCAATAAAATCAAATATTTGATCGGATTATGATTAATGATATTTAATAATATCGATGAGCAGGGTGGGATCTAATGGTTAGCGTGCCAAGCTTTAGATGGGAAGATTTAATATTAGAGCCATGATATACTATTTAAAATACTCTGCACTTTCACCTGACTGGTGCTGTTGAATGGTTGTGATGGTGGTCTTGAAATTGAAATTAAGAAACCAAAATGTATTAGCTCCAGTCCATATGCTTAGTCCCTGCAATGGCTCCAATAAGACGCATTTATTTCAAACACTTTATGATTTAACAGTATCTTTTTTTGACTGTAAAATATTTCTCTGCAACTTAATATCTGTTGTTATAGAACCGAATATACCAAACCATTCAACCATAGTGGCGTTATATATGTGTGACGTTAATACGATTATTTGTTATCGGTGAGGGTGGTGACTAACTGCTTTCGTTCCAGTCTATTACTTAAAAATATGGGACGGCTAAAGCAGATAGAACTCGAATAGTTTTGTGTCAAACCAACCAAACAAACAAAGCTATTTACTTTGTCTAAAAGAAATCCTTTACCTTTGAATGGTCAAAATAGAGAGTTATTCTGCACAAAGGATTAAATGAAAAAAAGCAGGTGAAAGTAATGAATTATATAAATACGTTTTAATTATGATAACGATATAATTTTTACTTTTTAATATTTCATTAAATTAATATTCTAATTATCATGTAAAATATTTACCGAGGTTTTATTAGTTCGAGAATTTGCAAATGAAAATAATTATTTTTTTTGCTGATAATATTACCTCTGACAAAGTATCTATAATAAATAGGTAACAAAACATTTTATGAGTTTACAAAGACTCCCAAGTCGAAGAATATAGGAAAATAAGTCTTAAGTGGCTTGCATCAAACAAAACAGGTTAAACATTCAAAATGTTATTCATTCAGTATGTTGCTAGTGTGACGCTAAGTCATATCCACACAGAGAAAACCAAATATCATACAGACTTATGACAACCTGATAATTAGCATTGAGTGTAAAAACAGTACAAAAGTTTGGTTAGCCGTGCTGCATCGTTCACGCCTAAGGCATATGGATGGTGTTTAAAACCCACTCGCCCCCCAGTGGCACAGCGATATGTCTGCGGACTTACAACGCTAGAATCCGGGTTTCGATACCCGTGGTGGGCAGAGCACAGATAGCCCATTGTGTAGCTTTGTGCGTAATTACAAACAAACATTAAAACCCACTCATATGTTCGGAGAAAACTAAAGACTGCCAGAGTATTAGTTTTATCACAACAGAAATTAAGACAGTACTATTTTGAAAAATATTTTTTGCTCTTTTATAAATTTTACTATTTGTAAATGCTTAAGTTTAATCCTGTTTCATTTGAACGTATATTTATTTTCTTTAGAGTTAATTGGTAATTTTGATTTTTATGTAAAGTACTATTTTATTTTATTGATTCTGTTCATATTCATTAGACTTAATTCCTATGTTTAAGAAATTGTATTGGTTTGTTTGTTTGTTTGGTTAAGCTCAAGGTACAAAGTGGGTTATTTGCACTGTGCCCGCCGCGAGTATCGAAACCCGATTTTTAGAGTGTAAGCCCTCAAGCTTACCACTGATCCAGCGGGGGACCTGAAAAATTATAAAGCGTGTTTTTGTTTAATGTAAAAGCATTTATACATCATTCATTTCTACACAAAATAATCCATAGACAAAAATAACGTATATACATATATAAATTGGAGAAGATCACTCTTAGCAAGCTATTTTGCTCAGTTGAGACTCGTCTTGTTAGCGAGGAGGGGTTTCTTTCTTGCTGGGAAATTAGCTGAACACAGACTAGACCTCATGGTGCCCGCGGTGAAAGTGACCACTGAAGTTTCCTGCCATGCTCTTTCGAGATCTGTGGACGACAGTCGACGATTCTATAGGTTCATACGTTTCAGAACACGATCGTCAGATGCCGTGGAAGCTTTTTTCCAATTATTTCCCTTCCGCCGCTCCACATATCTCTGCAACCAGCGGCTCAGACTAGTCTGATTCAACTTAATTCTTCTAGAATCTGCCTTGTCGAACGTCCCTCTTTTTCAAAGAAATGATGACTGCTGTTTTCGTAGAGTTAACTCTTGGCCATGGTAGCATCACAAGTACATAGTAGCAGATAGGCCTCTAAACTGTGTCTTAGTAAGAACCTCTATCTAGCCAGAAAACAACTGATACAATACCTAGGCAGCCTATAAAGCTACCGATGTAATAATTAGACAATACTGCGAAGAAATGTGTGAAAAAATTGGGTGATGTAACGCATTTTTTCACCACTGTATTTACTGAGACAGGTTTGCAGAAAATAGTTATGATCTTAATATTAACACAAATAAAAAAATAGCAGTTGCTTGGATTTATTAGATTTAGTATTATATGTCAAAGTTACATTTGAATTAATGACATAAAAGGTAAAAAATGGCAAAAAAAGAACGTCTCAAATTTGGTAGTAATGCATATAAAAGTAAAACAAATCACATGATCTTACAGTTTTTATTCATATTTCATATCAGTTAACAACAACCTTATGATAATAATGGAAAAACGTGTTAATAATTTAGTTAGAAGTAAACGTTCATGGAATGGTATGCTTATTGTATTCGTATAGTAGTACGTGGTTAGGGCGCTCGACTCGCAATGTGCGGGCTCGAATCCCAGTCCCACCAAACATGCTCGCCCATTCAGCCCTTGGAGTGTTATAATGTGACGAGCAATCCCACTATTCGTTGGTAAAAGAGTAGCCCAAGAGTTGGTGATGGGTGGTGATGACTAGCTGCCTTTCCTCTAGTCTTACACTGTTAAATTATGAACGGCTAGCGCAGTTAGCTGTCGTGTAGCTTAGCGCGAAATTCAAACCAAACAAACTTTAAAGTTCGGCAGTACACCAAAAACTCTTATAAAAGTTAATATGAATAAATAATACAGAGTATGGCTTCACTGTTAGCGTATATGAGATGTGAATCTGAGAAATCATGGTTCGCAACCCGTTGCCGTAAAATATTCGCTCCGCACTGTGAGGCCGTGGTTGTACTATGACGTTGACGGTGAATGCCACTTTTCGATCAGAAAATAATAGATCAAGAGTTGGCGTTTGATTCTGTTGATCAGATGCTTTCCCTCTAGTTCAAAATTAAGGAAAATTTGCTTTCTGTTGTAAAAAAAAACCGCCTTGCCAGATTATATTAGTTTGTAACAGGCTTCCAACAGATGCACTAAAACGTCAGATGATATTATTTTGAAGCTCTTAATTATGATGTTCATACGCAATACATTTTAAAAATACAACCCAGAAAATGTATCGGCAAATAAAAACTAGCTATAACAAGTGTAAATGAAGTAAAGAGGACTCAGTTAAGTTTCTTACAAATTTGACATATGATATATACAGGTACATATGAACTTTCATTCTTGGAGATATTATATTTATATAATCATTCTGGAGGTGTTGTTTTAAGCTATGTCTAGTTACACCAGGTTTACATACCAATAAACTATGCTATTTTGAGTTCAACGTACTTGTTTTGTTTATTTTGTCTATGCCGGAAATAACTGTCACTATCCTATCATATTATTGTGAAGCTCGTGAAGTTAGAATAGTCTTTACGGACAAAATACTGACTTGTAAACCGGTTGTTATAAGAAATACAATAATGGCTTATTTCGAGAATAACCATGCAGAGTAAAAGAAATAAAAGCGTTCGTCTACTAAAATTAAAATATCATCTACTGTAATATCACTTTATCGTAATATCAACTGAAGTGGAAATATGAACTACGAATTAAGAAAAACCAGTTTCAAGGGGTTACGCAGTCATGTGGCTTAGAATGTACATAAATTCAAATAAAAAGGGAAATCTTGACCATGTTTGCATTAAACTTTAGTTTATTTACATTTTAGGGTACAGCTGAAATGCTGTAGCAAAAGGACTAAGACAACACTGAACGATCTAGTATACTTCAGACATAAGCCAAAAGCTATCGATTTTTCAACTATTTTTATTGACTGCACAACAGGTTCACCTTATATGTAATTTGATACCCGAAATAGACACCTTTTTTGTTTTATCAAAAAATAAGTGAATTATGAAAGAAAAATTAATTCACAAAGAAACTGTATTTTACTGGTCACGAATAAATAACTATACACACGTCAATCTTAATATCTTTAGATATAAAGCAGATATTGAAAGAAGGGTAGCATATTTAAGTAATTCTGTAATTCAGACTTACAAAACCACATGTGGAGCTATGCTCCGAATATGATCAGACGGTTCTATCTTCTATTAGTGGACAAAAAAAAACAAACAATTAAACAGAGATATCAAACAACAGTGTTTTACATAGATTTTATTCATGAATTTATTTCAAGTTATACACAAATTACATTTGAGGGAAATGCTCAAAAACCTGGTATTTCGTTTTGCAAAATCTACAACGTTTTCGTAATGATAAGGAAAGATGTTATGACGAATTTTTTTCAGTCATGTTAAGCTAATTTTGTTATCCACTTTTAACAGGATGTGGCCTACTACTTAGTGTGTTTGGTCTGTGAGTCCTAGGGTTTATGGTTCTCGGCTAGTTGCCTCCAAAAAATGCACTCGGTACTTTTGGTTCGTAGACGCGCAATGACAGTGATGGTGAAATTCCACTATTCGGTATGCCAGTTTGCTATAAGAATGATTGTGAAATACCACTAATTGGCTAGCCAATGCGCTATAGAATGATGGTGAAATCCCACTATTCCGTCAGCCAGTGCGCTTTACGAATGATTCGGTCAAACAATAGTAGCCTCCACTTGGCTGAGAGCGTTAATTTTCTAGCTGTCTTCCTTACAGTCTAACATATCAAAATTAGGGCCAGCTACCCACAGATGGTTTTTTTGTGTAGCTTTAGGCAAACATTCTGAAAACAAACAAACATCATTTTCTTATTTACCGAGTTTTCACAGATCTATTTTATTATCAGATACGTTTACACACAATACCTAATACAAAAGGAAATAGAGGAGCATTCCAGTCACGAAGTGTCAAGACAAGGGTGAATTACATCACTAGATTTGACTTATAGATGTGAAGCTAGATCTGAGAAAAAGTCAGTTCACCCTCGAATTCACAGACCGACCACGTTATGTTTCACTGCACTTAAATTTCAAGCAAATATAGTATTCTTCCTAAACATGGTTGATCAGAGCCATTGGTTTGTACTTTTAATAATTATGGCCAATAGATGAAGGTTAACTTCAGATTCTTGTGCCAGGGCAAATTATATCTGACTTTAGTTGTTTTTCCTATCACAAATTACAATATTAATTTCATGACTTTTTTAAAAGGCACACAAAAAATTAAACATTAGAATGCAAAATATGTAATAATAGTAACGTTTATTTATTTTAAAACTTTTCTAGAGCCTTCCACAGAAAATGTTGTGTTTGACATATATTAAAAATTGTTGTCCAGTGAGCGTTAAAGTGTTGCTTATAGAAGTTGATATTATAATACTGTGTTTAAACTTAACATAAGCAACTGAGGTAAAATCAGTTCGTTCCAAAATAAACATCTGGTACCAAAAGAGCAAATCAAATGTATTACTGGAATATGTGAAGTGCTTGAGATACTGTATATGTTACTATATAGTGACAGAGATATACTCAATGTTAGTCAGTAGTGTATGTGGTACAATTTATGTTAGTAGATAGTGCTTGAAGTACAATCTATATTGCTCTATATGCCTGAGGTACACCTTATGATACTGTATAGTACTTGAGGTACACTATATGTTATTATACAGTGACAGAGATACACTCTGTGTTAGTCGGTAGTGTATGTGGTACAATTTATGTTAGTATATAGTGCTTGAAGTACAATCTATATTACTCTATATGCCTGAGGTACACTTTATGATACTGTATAGTACTTGAGGTACACTATATGCTATTATATAGTGACAGAGATACACTCTATGTTAGTCAATAGTGTATGTCGTACTATTTATGTTAGTATATAGTGCTTGAGGTACAATCTATATTACTTTATAGTGCTTGAGGCACACTATGTTTTAGACTATATAGCGTTTGAGGTACA
>NW_013665752.1:261324-281604 GCF_000517525.1 Limulus polyphemus
GTTAGTCAGTAGTGTATGTGGTACAATTTATGTTAGTAGATAGTGATTGAAGTACAATCTATATTGCTCTATATGCCTGAGGTACACCTTATGATACTGTATAGTACTTGAAGTACACTATATGTTATTATACAGTGACAGAGATACACTCTATGTTAGTCAGTAGTGTATGTGGTACAATTTATGTTAGTATATAGTGTTTGAAGTACAATCTATATTGCTCTATATGCCTGAGGTACACCTTATGATACTGTATAGTACTTGAAGTACACTATATGTTATTATACAGTGACAGAGATACACTCTGTGTTAGTCGGTAATGTATGTGGTACAATTTATGTTAGTATATAGTGCTTGAGGTACAATCTATAATACTTTATAGTGCTTGAGGCACACTATGTTTTTGACTATATAGCGTTTGAGGTACACTTTGTTACATTATAGTGCTAGAGGTACACTTTGTTACATTATAGTGCTAGAGGTACACTTTGTTACATTATAGTGCTAGAGGTACACTTTGTTACATTATAGTGCTAGAGGTACAGTGCTAGAGGTACACCTTTGTTACATTATAGTGCTAGAGGTACACTTTGTTACATTATAGTGCTAGAGGTACACTTTGTTACATTATAGTGCTAGAGGTACACTTTCTAGTCCACTGCATGTAAAATCGCACTTCTAGTTGTTTCAACCATTCCTACTTAATTTGTTACACTTGATGAAGCAATTGAAAACAAACAAGGAAATAATTATGTTTTCTTTCTATAGCATACAGAACAAAATAATTTCCAATATGCTTTATTACAACTGACAAAATCACTTCTCTTGAACCTCTACAAGTGATTAAAAACAAATGTCATTTTTATTCTTAAATATGAAAGTAACAAAGTAATTTTATTTAGTTTTCTGTAGACCACACATTTCCTAGTGTGAAGCCATTTTTTGATGATTTGATAAATCAATGTTATGAATAAGTAAGTAACTGTAGAGGCATGTTTAAATACAAAATAGAATTACAATAAGCAAAAAAATTGTAATTACACCCTTGGATTCTGCGTATGTTTTATTCAAGCTTATGAATTTTTATCTTACTTGTAATAGAATGAATGAATGATTTTGTTTTTCTGCATCCTGTAGGTTTGCATTCTGCGTTCAAAGACAAACTGTATAATGACAAAAAACTATAATACCTAACATGGAATAATTAAATATTATATATAAAAAAGTATTTGCCTTTCGGTAGGAATATATAGCACTCCACTTTCTTCCCGGACATAAGTTATCGGTAAAACGAAGACACACATAGCCTTTTCCATTGAAAAAAAACTAGTAACCGTCTCAAGCGATCTTTGAGCTATGACTCGAGCTTTACATTAATTCCTTAATATTCGTTACGTATTACAATTTGAAATAATCTAAAATTGAGTTAAATTACAATTTAGATTTAGAAGTGAAATAAATGCCAAATGTATCCAGTTTATGATACTTGCCAAGAAGATTGATACACATATATTTTTTTAATACACATATATTTTTTTAATACAAATATATTTTAATATACAAGCTATAACACTATTTACAATAAAGGTTATTACAAATAATGATCTATGTACAAAAGTTTTACAAAAATAGTAAGTCCTCTACGTGGCTTGGAACTTCCTTGATATCGTATCGAGGGTTCACGATGAGCCAATTAATTTCGAGTTGATGTAGATACACTTCCATTAACAGGGAGCTAGCTAGCTCTGTGTTCTTCGTTTTTCGTAGGTTCGTACGCCGAAATATTCATAGCTGAAGTTATATAATGTTTTCGTAAAAATACTTATGTTCAATATGAAGTTAAATGGTTTGCAATATTCGAAATCTATAAACGTTCCTAGTCAAATATCTGAAGTCGCCGATTAATAAGCGTTATAACAATCATAGTTATAGCTTCTGAAGTTTATAATACACCAACTATAGCAAACCAATAATATATATACTGTCTTTTGACTCGTCGCGTTGATTATATTTATAGGCGTGAGGAGAGTTTCTCGAAATTTCAGCTTACACAACAATATAAACGATACACCAGTACTTACGTACACACATATATCGTTGATTTTTACACTCAAGAATTTTCAACAATTTTACTGAATAGGTGAGAATTTCACAATACAGATTTAACAGTATACGTTATGTACATTTCTAAATATAAATTTAACTTAAAGAAACACCGATATTGAAATAGATATATGATAGTAAATCCGTAACAAATTACACTACTTTCTTTAGCAAACATTTTTCCACTATAAGATATATAATTGCTTTTTTTTTCTTATCTTTTTTAAAAATATTTCCATTCCCAACTTAAAAACTAAAACTTATATTATTTTCGTATACGTTTACAAAATGATTTTTGGTTTATTAGGCTATACTGAAAAATAACTACTTTATTTACAATTAAAAAACCTGAAGCAAGGTAGCAGAGACATATTAATCTATTTCATTGTGTTTCTTTCAAGAGCCGAATTCGGTGGCAATAGTAAGTAGAATTTAGGGGTAATTTCTTTTTATTTAAATGTAACGTTTTTTTTTGTTTACACATTTCTATTTATTATTTTCACTACTGAGTACTTTGTTAGTCTGTTAATGTAAACGATGACTATAACTATATATTTAACAAAAACAGGCTCGGTGCTAGTTATGTCACTGTTCTACTTCCTTCGCCGACCTCCTTTCTATTTTTATCTTTAAATCTAAGGAAATTTTACAGCAATAATTAACATGTACAGTTCAACATATTACATTCACGGAAATTTCACTTCCCTTGCTTTCACTGAGGGGAATAATTTTGTGTAATAACTTGTTGTACAATTTAGGAAAGTTAAGTGTTTGACCTATACTGGACCCATTTCGACCAACAATCGTCACACCTTTGAGTAAATAAGTTACTTGCTCCGAAACTATTGCAGTTAACCGTTACAGTTGACCTGCTAGCTGATAAGCCAGTATGAAGGTGAGTTTTTCACAAGTCAGTGATGCAACAAGAAAACAGGACAATAAGCTATGTTCCTGTAATAGCTAAAAACCTCTTTTCCACAAATTTAAAGGGATGTCGACAAATTTGTTAAAATAACTTGATCATGTTCAGTAAATAATTGGCTTCCAGTGGTTCAGCGGTAAGTCTACAGGCTTATGATACAAATAAATCAGGTTCCGATACCTGTGGTGAGAAGAGCACAGATAGCTCTTGTGTAGCTTTGTGCTTAACAACAAACATAACAAACCAATCAGCAAATCCACTGCTCTTAGGAAATTTCCAATGATCTCCTTTTCTTCTGTAAAATCCCTTGTATCATCAAGGATGCAGGAAATGTTTTTGATTTTTGTTGAAATAATAAGATAACTAATTTGCAGCTAACAAGGTTGATCTCGTATATAGCAAGCTGTGTCACAATACTAGCCACAACTTTATTCCACTAACTCCCGTGAGGGTGTTGACTTCTGTAATAAAGACCACAGCATCAAAGATAGTCCTCAGTTAACATTAATGTGCGTGCGCAGCATCAACTATACTTTCCCATCGCGTGTCACTTAATGGTTGTACAGTTAATTGTACCATCTGAGTTTGGCTCTGGGGTATGTATTAAACCAGATTAGTCAGTTCTTCAGCTGGAAAGGGGTGGCATGAGTTCTGACCTTTGTATTTACTCCCACTTGTATGGAGCAGAGAATTAAATAACCTTCCACAGAATATCACAGAAGAGCTGTAATAAGTTCCCCAAATTTTTTAGGTAGGTTTCTGATTTCAACAAGAGACTGACCGTTAGACAATACAGCAGCTTCTTCTCAGTTTTGATGGGTTGGTACTTGATAGTGTAAAGCATCACTATAACTGGGATACACAGGTGGAGATACTTTGGCATTTGTTTAACTTGATTGGTGGGTAAGAAATCTACCATGCTAAGTCTAAAGCCCAGAATCGTGGTGTAGTCAAGAACTAGGTGTTTATACAGACAAACTGGGACATCCACAAGTGAACATATACATGAGAATGTCTGTGACAAATGGAAGAGCTACCCTTATTAATAAATTTATTAAAGGTCTAATTAGTGAACCCACTTGATATCATGTTAGAATTCAGGATCTGAGATCCTGATAAAAACGGTCTTAGAAGTTATGAAATTTAAGGTGGTCACCTGTACTAGACTGCAAAAAGAGAGAGAGAGAGAGAGAAGAAATTGATAGTGTTTGTGGCCACACGATATCAAGTGACTATAAACCAAATGCCAGTGGCACATTGGTTCCTAAGTAAATGTTATTATAATTTTTTGTAAACTGCCGTAACACCAACAGATAGCAAAGTGCCTTTGTTGATCTGCAACTACAGAACGTTTATATACTTGTCACCAGAATATCTGATAGGAAAGGTGTGATCAGGAGATATAACAAATTGGAGCTGCACTACTTAAACTGTTACAACTGAACCATTTTTACATGATTTCGTCAAACTCCCACACATCTCACATAGCTTTCTACCAATTATCAGAGTGATTTTCGTTGTAATCAACTAAGGTATCTGAAGGAGTTGTTACTAAATCCTTTGGTAGTAATGGGTAGAGCTGGACGATATAATCGATTATTTATGAGTAACGATTACATCGAATAATGTCATAAAAGTACGAATAATCATTTATCGTCATAATATCAAATATTGCCATTATGTTTGTTTGTTATTAAAAAAAAATACATAATTGGGGGGAGGGATGCCACATGATTTGACGGTCTCGGATTCGATTTCCATTGCTCCTAAACTTGCCAGTCATGTGTTTGGTATTGTAAAATTACTAAGGTTATCTCTCATCAATAACTTTGAACTGCTGACTAGATGGAAGGTAACTGACTGAAAGTTTCCACCGCCAATTCTCTGGGTATTTAAGTGTTAAGTGAACTGTTCATTTTTGTCTTCTTACACTATATTATATTTTCAATTTATAATTGTATAACTGTATTCCTTGATGTTGTATAGGTAGGCACGGATTTACGGAGGGCTCCACGGGATCCAGACTTCTATCCATGTTTATTCCAGAAAATAATAACCGTACTCTTTAATGTTGCATAAGCAGACGTGGATTATATAAAAAAGATATATTTGTTTTTTCATATTAATAATATTATTAGAGATTAAAATATATGTTTTCAAATCTCTGAATTATAGCCTGATTGAGCTAATTATTTATAGAATATATATAAATTAACATTATTTTAAATTTGTTTTAATTATTTTGGTTACTTTAGAACTATGTGGTCAACACTGATTAGTCCAAAACACTATGTTAATACAGTGGAAGTTTTTTCTTTCATGTAAAAATACTGAAATTTTGGTTACTATCTTACAAAACAGGAAAATGTCCAGATTATCTTTAAAAACTTGTGGCAAGATATTCATTTACATAAAAACTATGCTTTCTGCAAAATGATAATAATAATAATACCATGGTACAATAATACGGTGTTTCAAAAATTTACGAAGGTAGTGCAGACCCGTTTTTTGTTTGTTTGTACTCTGATGATGGAGGGGGAGAGTGTGATAATCGATTAGTAAATAGTGCTCATCGTCCACTTCTAGTAATTGGTCATGGAAAATACACTTCTCATTAAACAACCAATGTATAAACTATCTTGGTCACCAACGAACCTAGTAATTCTAAAAAGAGTATCAGATTACTATATGTAAATCTTGTTCAGCCATTAAAAAATACATGTTTGTTCTGCCACTGGTCATAATCAAAGATTACAATGCCACAAGAAGCGGCAGACACGCTGAAGTGTGGCGTCTAAAGAGGACATTCACAGAAGTAAGAAATGAACAGCTGAAGGATAACTTGGACACCACTTGGTTGCTGCTAGCCATGTAGTAAATGGTCTATTATAAGCACCATGATATCTACATTCTTTGGCAGTTATACGGCCAGCTGAACGTGTTGAATGACGAGCTAGATTGTCAGCACGACTCATACAGATAAGGATTTTAGTTCATTATGCCACATTCCAAATGAAAGAAAATCCTGAAAGATCTGCACAATTTGTGTTACGTATTACAATTACTAAGTTAGATTGTAATTTATATATAGTAATAAATAAATGCTGATATGCATCCAACTTATGACAACTTATGCACACAGTTTTCTTTTTTAACACAAATATGTTTTGATATATAAACAATAATACAATTTACAACAACAGTTATTACAAATAGTTATTACAAAAATGGTTTATATACAAATGTTTTACAAACTGACAAGCATTATAAAGTATTATTTCTAGTCTGGAACTTCCTTGATGTCTTATCGAGGGTTCACGATGAGCGAGTTAATCTCGAGTTTATGTAAGTATAATTCACTTAATAGGAAGCTAGCTAGTTCTGTGGTCTTTACTGATCACTCGCCGATTTTTTTTTACACCGATGACGTTAGGTAATGTTTTCGTAAAAGTACTAATGTCCGATGTGAATTCACTGAAGTTAAATGGTTTGTAATGTTCGAAATTTATAAATGTTCCTGGTCAAATATCGTAAGTTTTCCGATTAATAAGCACACGAACTATAACAGACTAATAATAGAAACTGTTTTTAGGTGCGTCGCGTTGGTTATATTTAGGCGTGTGGAGAGTTTCTCGAAATTTCAGTTACGCAACAATACAAACGCTACACTGGCGTTTACGTACACACATATATTGTTGGTTCTTACACTCGAGAATCTTCTACAACTTTATAGAATAGGCAGGAATTTGCAATTCAGATTCAACAGTATAAGCTATGTATAATTTTAAATATAAATTAAATTCAAACAAACATCGATATTAAAATAAATATGTAATAGTGAATCCGTCACAATTGTGACACAAGACAAGGTTTTATACCACTACCAATCTATGCTCAGATTTTACTGACCATGCTTATGATATGGAACGGAGATGTGTTTGCAAAACACTGCATGTGTATCCAAGATAAGTCCAAACCATCTCAAGGCAAGCAGAGGCTAGAAACTATTAATTTACCCTTTCAACGGTTTTACTCACGACATATCTGAAGCTATGGCAGAAACATTCAGTAACAATTGATTTGTACTAGTAGTTATTAATTATTTTAGCAAGTGGCCAATGATTAAGCCTTTACTAACAATATAGATCAGACACTTGTGACGACTAATGGATCAATGAATCCTACACTTCAACCTATCTGGTAGCCAGAGAAGTCATCATCAGCTACACACGATGATGGTTATCCTAGTTGGTCTGCTTAAGGCTAGCAAACTTTGAAGGTATGTAGATCACCATATATGGAGAACCACTGAGATGATATTGTGTAGTATGAGTTTTCATAACTCCCAGTATCTGACATAGCTTGGTGAATATCTGACTCAGTCCACCGTAAATTCATAAAATACATTATGTGTAGTCTATTGATAAAAATATATAATCCCCAGAACATAGATGAATATGGGGAATGATTGTGAATAACTATGGCAGATATATGCTAGTTCGAATTTCACCAACCGGAAAGACTGATGAACAATAAGAAAAAACAGTAATAGATAGTAACAGAATGTCAGTTAAGCTACGGAAACTAGGTATGTCTGTATTATCCTCAAGCTACAGGCTACTCACTCAGTTCTGGCTAGAGTGGGTCTCACTTCTCACCCGTCAACTTACTCTACTCAACAATGAGCTACATTTACCCCATGTCACATGTATTCGTGTAAAACACATGAGCAAGTTGCCAACTAAATATGACTTTGACAGTCTTTTACAAACCAGAAAAGACAACACTGCATCTCGGCAGGGCGACTACCTACCACAAGACCACCTGGATGCAACTTAGACAATGTTGTCACAATCTGGGGGACATTAGAGTAGGCAAGATGATGGAGAGCAGGTCATAATGACTCAATAACTGGAGAGATTAAAAGAAGAACTGGCTGACTCCAAGTTCAGTCTTCAGAAGTTATGATCCAAAGTCCTACAGATTTCCTGGAAAGGATACAAATTAATTGCAGTCTTGGAAGACCTTCTCTTCCATATTATGATAAAGTGACACCTTTTTTAAATAATACACAGTTTCTCTTTTCAGTTACTTATGTTATATTAATTTAATGTCTTAATTGCTTTTTAATAATTTAATGTTATAATTATTTTATATGCATCTAGTGTCTCAATTGTTTCATATGCATTCAATGTCATTTTATTGCTATATTAATTTAGTGTTTAATCGTCTTGTATATACTTAATTATTGTTTCAATTGTCCTCATTCTGTTCTTTTATTAGAAGCTCAAGGTTATTATTCATTTGCCAGTTTTGATTTATTTTCCTTATTTAGTTATGTAACTATGCTCAATTTAGTTAAAGCCTGATCTTATTAGTTTTGTTATACTTAATTTTAACACTCATGCATTTGTTTTGCTGTATTTCAGTTGTTATTAAACGATTCTGGTTTCTGTTTGTTCAGTTGATTATATTCTTTATGTTCTCTGCTTCTCGCTTATTTAATACCCTTTTATATATAAAAGTATCTGTACCGTCTTTTCTCCCACTATTTCAATTGTATGTATGTATTTATTTGTTATTGTTATCTGATCTATTAGTATGTAGGAGTTTTTTGTTATTCATTTTGGATTAAAGCTTAGTTAAGTTATTTGATTTGATTTGCCCTGTGTATATTCAGTTCGCTAGAGCTACTATATTTTCCCACCTGTCACAATATAATTGAATCAGTTTACCTTGTATTATCCTATTTCAGTCTTATTTTGCCTTTATTCACTGTATGATATACACCTGAATTTGATTATGAATTCACTGGAAACTTGAATTTGATTTAAATGAGTGTAACTAGTGTAGACTTACGACATTAACAGATGTGTGATCTCTTTTGTATTTAACTGTTGCTGTTATTAATTTTCTAGCTGTAATTCGTTTGATATTTTTGTACATATTTATCTAGTCTGATGCCTAATTAACTTACAATATGTGTAGATATTTTCCTGTTTATTTATTTTTATATATTGTACTAAAATATGGGTTGTATTTTACTCTTTCTCCATTTCATGTAACTTATGATTCTGGATCAATTGGCTCTAGTAGACTTGCATGAAAGGGATAGTAATAATAACTGGGTTGTTAATTTTATCTCTGGGTCTGACATAACCTGGTGATTAAAGCGCTCGACTCGCAATCTGAAGGTGTGGGTTCGAATACACGTAGTTGACCATGATAACCCTTTCAGCTGTGGTGCTGTATAATGTGGCAGTCAATCCTACTATTCGTTGATAAAAGAGTAGCTCAAGAGTTGACAATGAGTGATGCTAACTAGCTACCTTCCCTCTACTCTTTCATTGCTAAATTAAGGATGGCTACCTGGACAGGAGATGGGCGCTATTAGGTAAATCTGACTGAGAATCTCCGATGATGTATCAGCATCCAAGGTACTGCCTCAACGGTCGTAGTGGCTTTAGGACTTAAAAAAAAACAAAAAAATTTAAGGTCACTCAAGACAAGCTGATGATAAAGAGGGGAAGCGTTGTGAGATTCCTAATTCAAAAATTATCATTTTATATCTGTGATTCATACAAGTTGAAATTTTAAATATTTTTAAACTTTGGAAGTGTTTAGAAATACACTTCATTTCAGCACCTTAGGGATGTAGCATCTAGCTAATTCCCATCAACTTTAGACTATCTTTGCGGTCTTATGGGTTTGTTGGACCTTTTTTGGACCAAACATTCTTATAGGAATACAAAGTTTTCTTGAATCTTTTCCTGTGATTTACGGCGCAGGTGAGGACAAGACAAGGCAATTTTGTAGTTTATGCATTGTGTGAAGTTGTCTAGTTTTATACCACATTCATGTGCTGTATATATAGGATTCCTATCATTTTTAGAAAGCTTTTTGTCTCACGAGTTTGTTCCAGTCATTCTGCCTAGGAGAAGATTGGCTCCTTCGTCCAAGAACAAAAAATCTAAATAGATGGACATATGATTTTGGTACAAGTGTAGCTTATTAAGTAAATAACATCACAAACATTTGTAAACATTTATCATTCGGCGTTAAAATGGTTTATTCCCTTGCACTTTCTACTTCTTGATTAAAGCACTTTACACTAAACCACTTCTTTAACACAGCCTTTTCATCGACCATTCCTCGTTCCTATGTCACATCCTTCAATCAACTTTTAGACCAGCATAATCATCAGTTCTTAATCCGTTTAAACATCTGTCGAATGTTGCACATCGCTGTCATACTTCTCAGCTGGCATGTGTAAAACCAATTGCAAACCGCACATCTCGACAACTGGACTACAATCGAATAAAACTCTTCCACATATTGTCGAAATTACGCCACCCCGAGTTTAGGTTATCATCACAGCGAAAGGTGCTCCATCCAGATAGTACACGTCGTTCTATTAAAATAGACGAAACTTATTTATCGTTTCTTTGAATTTCATCTACAGAACTTCTATACTGAGAGAATAGATTTTTTCTATGTATACTAGATAGCATCTAGGAAAATTTTATCCCACAATATAAATGGTCAAAACGAAAAGTAATGATTCAGTCCTCCGTGGTCGGCCATTTCAAAGTACAGATATTATATTCTCGGATAACTATAAGAAGAAGAAAACAAAACAGTTACATAACATTTATATTTTCCATTATGCAAAAATGTTAACTTGGGTTAAAACTTGACTTTGAAATATTATATATTATATTATTGCGGCATTTCTTCAAAAGACCAACAAACTGAGGTAATAATATTGTGTTTATACTTCTTATCCTTATGGGACCGAGCGTGGCCCAATCGTTAGCTTTCCGAACTATGGAGCTGAGGTTATGGTGTTGGCGTCTCGTTACCACACACACACAAAAAAACAACAACAAAATATTCAGAAATTACTTCGGGTTCGTGGATGCGTTATAAGGGTGACAATCAAGTCCCACCACTCAGTCTGACAACAATAGCCCAAGAAATGGCGGTGGATTCAGTTGACTAGCTACTTTCCATCTGGTCTATCACTTCAAACTTAGGGATCTCTAGTGCATATAGGCCTAGTGTAGATTTTCACGAAATCCAATAAACAAACAAAACAAATCCTTATGAACTGTCCGACCGAATTTTTCACATACTGCAATGTTGGCTAATCGATAATGTCTGTTATTTTACATTCTAGTAATACTTATATAAATATTCAGAGAAGCTTAGTCCTTATAAGATTAAAATTTTCTTTTGGTACGCCTTTTCAAAACATCTAAGCCTTTCTTTATTCATTTACTACTACTACTTCTATTTAGAGTATAAATTAATTCTGCTAAGTAGATTATAGCTTTGCTTTGTGTTAAACACTAGCGATCCATGCCATAAACAATCTAGAAATACTCGAAGTAGTCTTGTTAATACTTGTTCATTGCAATAATAAATAAAAAATCAAATTTCGTCTTAAAAACAACAACATTACGTCCCCCCCCCCAAAAAAAAAACATTTAGAGAAAGAAAAACAAACAGTTTTTAATAAAATAATAATAATACTAAAAAATGTGTATAGTAAATTATGTAATATTGGCTGGAATACAGTACACATAAAAGTGAATAAATGAAACCACTGTGAACTCCAGAGAATCTTTCAAAATTGTTTTATTTGCCCAACATTTCGGCTTTACACCTTCATCAAGAACATAAATCTCTGTCACTGAAATAAAGACCGTTCTATTATAAGACTAAGTATGCTCTGATAAAGGCGTAAAGACAAAACGTTGAGCAAATAAAACCACTCGAAAGGATTCTCTAGAGTTCACAGTCGTTTCGTTTATTCATAATTATATTTAATAACTTAAAAACCCGAGCTCTATCTGGAAAGGATATTCAGTTTTTGTTGGTTTACTGTCTTATTTATAGGTATTTTCTTAAAATAACTGCACGGTAGTAAAGGTAAAAGCATTGTATGTACAAAATAAACAAAGTTCTTTATACATGTAGCATTTCAACAATCGTTTATACTGTTCTAATTATGATTTAAATCTATATTCATAAATTGCTAATATCCTAGCCATAATATTTAATCATTTACAGCATTATGAACTTTTCTTATGTCTATATAAAAATATATCCAAACCAAAATAATATACAATATTGTCTCATATAATCTACTGTATGTAGTAGAAAATTATCACTGGATACACTTCAGATACATATCAAAACCTGTTTATAATTTCTAATCTTTTTTCCAAGTAATAGTCGTATGAGATTTATAATGTGGAGATTACTATAATCATTAAGATAATCAAATCAAATAAATATTGATAATCATTATCAAATATAATACGTCCGTTTTATTCCCAACTCAATTTTAAAAGTGATAATTAATTATAATTGCTTCAGTTGCTATTTACAGTTGCTTTTATTTTATAAAGCATTACCCCGTGATGTATTTGGGGCTCAGAGATTAGATCTTCATGAATGATGCAAGAATGTTCAGTTGTCGTGATTTTGAATTTACATGTACATTTAAATCATGACAGCGATAAAAACACATTTATTTAATAGAAAATATGCTGTCCATTATTGTAACTTAAGTTAACTGATGGACTATTGTTCTTTTTTAGATGCATTCAACTTACCCAATCAACTTGAAAACATAATAATCGTTAAACACAAAACAAAATGTTTATCGTACATATAGAACATACTTCCACACTACTGGTATGACGTATCAGTAGATCGTTTCAGAGCAATTATTTCATAACCTGATGGGTTATGATATTTTGTCTTTTTGTTTTAAGGCAAAACAAAACTTGAGTTTCGTTGATAGTTTGAAAGGTATAATTTAGTTGCTTGAAACCTAGCGTGGTGAAGGACGTCTAAGTATGGTATTACTGTGATCCATATAAACAGAAATTCTTAAAATATATATTTGGGTATTCAACGACTTGTTTTGAAGAGAAGGAAAGAAATATTTTAGAACTTAAATTGAATGTTTTTTCTTTCTTTTTTTTTCTCGTTTCGTCTTAACTTTCTTAATTTTTTTCCACTGAGCGTATTTTACTATTTCAACACCCCGTGTTTAAAAAAAAAGAAATTAGAAATAATATCTGCTTGTTTAGTCTTAGAGATGAAAATTGACGAATAGAATAGTCAAGTGCAGCATGTAAAACAAACCAGACTAAAGTTAGCAAGCATAAAGTATTCCTTAAAAAAGTACTAAATCTAATGTCGCGATCCTGTAGTATTTCCACATAAGTAATTTATCCATTATTGTTCTATCAAATATACACATACACGCTTTTCAAAGATTTATCTGTTGCACTCTGTCTAAACGGCCAGATCAGAGACTAATAGGGTTAAGGTGCAGTCATCCCTAATTTTGAATTACTGACCAGTAGGAAATCAGCTAGCTAGCAACAGCTCCACCATAACAGCTTTGTTCAATTCTTTAAACTGATTAACGAAATTGGTTGTTACTTTTATATCTCCTCCACGATTGAACATGCGGAGCGTATTCAGCAGCGTCGGTCTCGAGCTCTTCACTTTTCATCCACAGTTCGACATGCTAACCAACAGGCCACGCAAAGCCCTATGGATGTGTCAACATAATTATTCTATATAGAATTGGACTAGCTTATTGAAATAAAATTTGTACTGAGGTTTGTTTTAGTTACATTAAAACAGTATATCCAAGCGTTTCAGATCACCAACACTACCTAATATTAACAGTTTACAGTGAACATAAAACACCAGGACACATTCTGTGAGAAACAAGTTTCTGGATATTTTTTTTTACGCTGTCCATATTATTACTATTACTTGTTCACTGAAATAGTAAACGTAAAAATAAAACATAAAAATCCCAGGAAATCTGACTGCTTAGATGGGGCGTACACGCAATGTTTCAGGTTTGTGAAAAGCCAATAATGCACTTAAAAACTTACGCACGTGCTCAGGTGTATGATTGCAACAGCTGTAAAACCCGCCCTCCATGACGTCATCGCTTATTCGTCATAAGCGCCAAAAATAGACAGATGTGATTGGTAAATGATATCCTGACTGACATGCTCCCGAGTACATCAACAAACCTTCCCATGAGTAGCTCTATCCCAAATTCCTGTTGTGATCACAACGTTGCGCTGTTATCGTCCTGCAATTGTATCTTCCTTTTCTACATTACGCCTAGTTGCTATCGATCGACGCAAGGAAAGTTGTGCCGTCTGATCCAGTCTGGTCTGCCGGAGTTTACCCATTCAGTAGTCGGACCTCTACGGATTTAGCCCAGCGATGCACATCATCTAGGATACAAGCAGAAAGTGAGCATGGTGGGTAGTGCTTGTGTTTGCCTGGCTCTCTCTACTACAGCTTGGGCCAAACACACAATAGCAGTCGCTTTTAATATAATCTCAAAATTGGCCCCCAGCTTTTGGCTCTGGTCCCTGGCTCAAAGTAGTTTTCTAGTAAAATATCTTATACCATGAGAGATGCCAGCTCTCAGCATGGCTACTGGAGCTCAGATCTTGGCCAAGGTTTAATTCCTTTGATGTAGGTGTAGAAACCAGCTTGCTAGAGTGGTGAAGGACGTCTAAGTGTAGTATTACTATGATCCAGCGAACAGAAATACTGTCCGTTGGCTCATTTAAGCCCTTAGTCACATTAAGCTTCTTACCGAGCCTTACTATCTAGTTGCTGTATGGTCCTGTAAAAATGTTGTAACATTTAGATTTAGTATAGTAATTGTTCGATGTTACAAGACGTTATTATTATTATTATTGCGGTAAATTAACAAAAACGTAATTTGTTATACTTATCTGTTATATTCTAATTTTCCTCAAATGATATGTAAATGTGACAGTTTTTCGTCCTGAGGCTTACATGTGTAGCCAGTTCTGTTAGAATATTATAAGATGTGTTGCCTGTGGATACTCGATGAAGAGCTAAGAAAATATAAGCTAAGTGAACGACTGCGTATATCAACTAAATGACTAAATATATCACCAAACTTTATGTAGATAAATAGAAAAGTCAGTAAGTGTAAGTGTAAACTCGAATAATTACAGTGATGATTGTGTTTTAGCAAGAGATGTATAAAAACTGTTATATATAAAAATATTGAGACACATAGTACTGATTGGTATTTAAGTTTGGTTGTTTTTGGATTTCATGTAAAGTTACACGACCGCTGTCCGTCTCTAATTTATAAGTGACAAATTAGAGAGAAAACAGCTAGTCAACACAACCCACCGCCAACTCTCGAGCTGCTCTAATCAAATAGTGGGATTGACCGTAACATTATAACACTCCCATGGCTGAAAGAGTAATTATGATCTATGATGGAATTCGAACCCGCGACCCTCAGATCGTGAGTCAACGAGGTATTTAAGTACAAGGACGCTTTTTATTCCTAACGAATGAAACATACTTGCTTGAAGCACGACTTATAACTTATCCAAAGATGGAAGGTTTTCGTTAATTTGTGGCCTCGGTTAAATAACACATAAATTGTAAGCTTCAAGAGCGTGTACACTTTCAAAAGGATTTTATTCTGCATTGACCCTCATTACCGTAAAGTTTGCATCTTGACAAAATCATTAAACATTAAGCAAATAACTAAACAGCCTTTTCTTTATTTTCTAATCGCAGTAATTAAATGTTTTCGTAAATTACTTATAAATGAATAATCAAAGCGTGTATTCAAATCAGTATAAAAACAGTCAATAATGCTTATACTTTAATTACTTAATGCAACATAAATAACGAGAAACACATAGAAATTGATTATATGAACAGATCCTGCAAGTCCGTTTTATTCCTAACTCAATTTTAAAAGTGATAATTAATTATAATTGCAAGTAAAGCGGTTTATAATTTTTAATTTTTTTATGTTGTATAGTGTTGTGTTACTATACCCAACCTTTTTTATGTTGTATATTGTTGTGTTACTATACCCAACCTTTTTATGTTGTATAGTGTTGTGTTACTATACCCAATCTTTTTTATGTTGTATAGTGTATTACTATACCCAACCTTTTTACGTTGTATAGTGTTATGTTACTATACCCAACTTTTTTATATTGTATAGTGCTGTGTTACTATACTCACCCTTTTTTATGTTGTATAGTGTTGTGGTACTATACCCAACCTTTTTTATGTTGTATAGTGTTGTGTTACTATACCCAACCTTTTTTTATGTAGTATAGTGTTGTGTTACTATACCCAACCTTTTTTATTTAGTATAGTGTTGTGTTACTATACCCAATCTTTTTTATGTAGTATAGTGTTGTGTTACTATACCCAACCTTTTTTATGTAGTATAGTGTTGTGTTACTATATCCACGCAACCTTATTGTCACGACACTGCAAAACATGGCTCAGTTTCACAAAAACCTTATGAGATATTTCTTTCGCTGTTTCACAAAACTACTTTAGAAGTGTTTTGGCTGAGCATGACTTAAACGTATCTTAATGGCACAATGTACTGGATATAGATATTTCAAATTATGATCAGTTGTGTTACATAGAATTTATTCAAAATATCCTAATATTTTATTAACCACCCTCTTCCATGTCAGTCATATAAATGTAACGTAACCTTCTTTTATTTTCACAAGATTTCTTTCAGTTAATTAACAAAAAGTAATAATCTAAAACCCCATAGCATACGTTTTTAAGCCAAATAATTTTCAGTTTTGTCTATTTTTGTTTATCTTTTTTCCGTTACAGAAAAAACAAAACAATCTTAATATATCGATGTAGTCAAGGTTAAAATAAAAATAAACGTTCTATAAAATTTTTATGCGACGGTCATGATCATTTCTATCTTAAGACACATATTTATCTATTTTAAAGTTAGGAAAGAACTTCGGAAGATTATTTACAAACTAAATCTTTCCTAAGTTATCTGTAGAACAACTTCTTTCTTAAGACGTTTTATTGAAAATCGTCCCAGATACGTTAGACTTATGCACAGGATCAGTTGAATGCCACAAGGAAGGTCGTCTTAGTTTTGATAATTAACCGCGGCATAGAATGGCTCTGAGTTTTGTTTCAAATATAAACTTTTAGCTCATAGCTCCATCTCTTGACCGATTTGAGATCTAATTACAGCCGCGGCTAGTGAGGGGTTCCCTCTTGTTTTAAACTTGTTACTACAAATTTCAATCAGTGCTGAAAGAGTATGATTTATAATGTTAAAACTGTTTCCTACACTATCTATAATTAACTTACCTATTTCTGTGGAGAGTTTAATAGGAGTGAAACGTTTTATATCAACTTTGATTATTCAGGATGTTTATGAAGAAAATACCACATTTAAATTAATAGTATATAAAAACCTGCTTACTGTAGGTATACTAATTCTCATCAGATTCACACTGAGGATCATAAGTTTTATTAATTAAAGTTTGGACTTGGTATACCCAACTACACGATTCTTATGCTGCTTACCAAAATCTATTTTCTTCAAACTATCATTGTATTCACTTTCTCACTTCCACAACTCGATACTAGTAATTTGAATAAAGTATCTGTTAGTGTGCAGGATACTGTACGAATCCGTGAACCTTCCAAAGCAGATGATACTTGTAGTAGCTTCATTTATGGATAAGCTTGTTATATTGACGAATAACATATTGAACATTTTTTGTGGCAGTTTTTGAAACGATCTGTAATATATATAATTTAAATTATCCTGATTAATTCATATGATCCTCAATATTTCTCCGGTGAAATCTAGTTTTCTTAGAATAACTATTTTAAGACTAATCCTTTTAAATATTGGTTTTATTTATAATAATCCGGTAGGAATATATATATAACTTTGTATTCGATTAAATTACCGATTGTACATTCTAATAAATATAAATCGGAAGCTTATTCTAAAACCTACTTTTAAAATTTTAACTTTAAATTTAAACATATAATTGAATTAAAATTATCATTGAAACTTGCGCATATGTAATAATAACAAAACTATAGGTTTACTCACCCACTTTTGTCTATATAATACTAACAACTTTCACTAATTCACCATCAACATGAAGGTGATATAGTGGTTAGTTTAAGGATTAAACTTTCCTCTCTCTCTCTCTTTACAAAATCGTTTAATAAAGTCATTAAAGTAATTGGTTTGAAATAGTTATTTCCATTAGCTTTTCCAATCATATTGTGATAGTTTTACATGTATCACCTATATTAAGAAATAAAGTTATAAATAACATAATGGCTCAGACCATGAACTTAATAACTCTAACACATGAAAGTTAATTATAATGCGTTTACACATAATCTTAAATACTTTCGAAATTACTTTTGTCTAACTAACGTAGTTAATTCTTTAATTTACATACCAGGAATAAATTAGTTGCAATAATTTGGTGATTAATTGTTTAGTTCATTTGACAGGAAGTTGAATAAACTTGAAATTGGAAGCGAAGCGTAAAATTTTCAATGTTTCTTTTATATCCAGGCAAATATTGTTGATTGAAAAAGTAGTATATTTATTCAAATCATAAAATTTAAACTGTATTTGTACTAAAGTCAAACTTACGTAGGCTATCTGCCGCCATCCCTAAGTTTGGATTACTACCTAGAAGGATTGCAGTCGGTCAACAGCATCATACCATGTATCCAAGCTAATGAATTGACTGTAACTCTTATGACGCAGCCACATCTTAAAGTGCGAGGGAGGGTAGTTTATGGTTCCGCACAGATTCGAACCCGGCTCGCCAGGTGCGAAAATTAGAGTTCTACCGAGGGGGCTAAACCTCGCATAAATATGAAAGAAGTTATTTGGTATTCAAAATAAAAGCATCAACAAAAAGCAACTTTAATGACTTATTCTGTAAGATTCTAACCTCGTGTTTCTCTATGTAAAGGACCATACATGTATATGTTGGGGGCAGACATACCTGACGGACGTACTATCAGTTCTTTCATCAGCAATACTAAAGAATATTAAAAGTAGTGGAATATCTTAATATATTGTTCTAATAAATCACCGAGTACTTTTATCTAAAGCTATTAGTGGCGGAAGTTGTTCTGGACATTTATTAGGCTTGTGTGTCATGCTGTATTATATAAGTCATAAAACAACTAGATAAACGGATATGATTAATGACCATTTAACTCCCTAGAATGTCATTACTTAGTTTCAATTGCCATCACCAGAAAATATGAATACAATCAAGGTTTCGGTGGAGAGCATTTTCCACTGTTGATTGTTCATTTATTGAAAACCTATTTCGTTTAAAACAACAACAACAACAAAAAAGTAGAGAACATTTCTTATTCATTTATAAACAATAAGCTCTTGTTAATCTTAATTTCGAATATGTATACAATGGTCGACCGATTCCGCTGTGGAGTATTGAGAAAAGGGCGCATGATTCCTATTAATGCAGCATGACCTGTGTTTGTGCTATGATTTTAAGTACTTACAGTTTTTAATGCATCTTAGAAGATAAGCTGCTGTGTTTCACGAAGGAAAATATAAGTACCATAAGACTGGGTTTGAAGCTTACAATTTGGCCAAAAATATCAGAATATCCTGCGAAAGTTATGTGGCTATTCATAAATTCCTGCAAAATTATACACATATTTTACTCACAAATGTTACTCACTAGTAATTATTTGCTTTAATGATTATTTATACATGGCATTTTTGAAGAAACTTAGACAACATGACGAGGATTTAATGATTTATAACATTTTAATATATCATTTTACTCAAAGAGGAAAAAAGTTATGACTTCCAGGCGCAGTGCTTTACAGTTTGCTCTTTTCACACATTTTCTTGAAGTACAACTTTCCTACAATGCGCAATTGAAATCACTCTTGAGTATTTTAGAAAAATAAGCCTATGTGAAAATTGTAATTTTAATCATCAAATCATTAAAAGTCTCTAAACTTTTGATACCACTTTATTGATCTCGAAGCTTCATTGCTTAAAACCTACAGCAGTCTAACCCATCGAATATTGTCACGTTCGGATAAAACAGACAAATTAGCAATAAAATTAAATCCTAATTATCCAAATAAATTTGTGAATGATTCATTCTAGAAGGTACAGAAAAATACTGAGTGAAACTTTCTATTTAGTTAACATCAGACAATGTTAGTTTCCAAAAACTAAAACAATTATATGTGCTTTCTCTGGAGCTCTCCTACAACTTTTTCCCTCCAGGAAAATAATATATTCGCTCCTATCTTAGGAGTACTGATAATTTGGAGCTAAAAGGTGATTAGTACAGCCTTTGAAAGAACAAAGA
>NW_013665752.1:282604-319602 GCF_000517525.1 Limulus polyphemus
GATTAGTACAGCCTTTGAAAGAAACAAAGAGACATCAAACTGGCCCATGTAGGGACGTCATTAACAAGATTATCTGTTTTTCCTAAACAGCTTTGTACAATATTTTTGAATTGGCATTTTAATAAGCTCCTCTGATAATTTAGTTTCTTAGTAGGCTGAGAAAATAATCGATGACACTAAGTTATTGCAAACGTAATTACAAATCATTGTTTCTTCTTAAAAATTCTGTGTAACGCGTCATATCTTTTCAAAAACAAAGGTTTTCTAAGCATATTTGGATGGAAATTTTTTACGTAACATTGTAATTAAAAACAACAACAACAAAACAAACAGTGCGTAAACAGTCTTAGTTTGATTGAACTAAAATACTTTTAGAATATGTAAGTATTTAGATAAAACCTTATTACAATATATTATTTAAATTATATCACTCTGAAAGTCATTTCTGAGGAACTAGATCTAACGTAACTAATTTCGAGGAATATTTCCAAAAGTTCTTGATGCTTTTCCTCACTGCCTTTATACGTGTTTCTCCATTAACATAACATTTTAGGTTTTAAAACGTTTGGCTGTAATTTGCTTACAAAGTATTATATACATCTAATTCCGGTAATCAGGTTTATATATTTCTTACTTTATGGATCATTTGGAGTTTCCTCTCTTTTTTAATAACATTGACTTCCTTTTGAAATTAAAAGATATTCAACGAACACATCCTCAGTTCCTAGTTATTATTTTATACGACATGCAAGCAACTTGTTTTATCTTTTAATTTCAAGTATTTATGCGCATAAAACATTAAATTACGTTTGTTTGAAGGTAAATAATAATAATAAACCTACTATATACAAAAACTAATTGTACGTTAATATATATATAGATTATTGTCCTTTAATGATACTTATCAGTATTGAAACCTTGAATTACGTTTGTTTGAAGGTAAATAATAATAATAAACCTATTATATACAAAAACTGATTGTACGTTAATATATAGATTATTGTCCTTTAATGATACTTATCAGTATTGAAACATTGAATTACATGCCATCTCGTTTAGTTTATTGTCATATATTTTTTAATTCAATCTAAAATTCCTAGCTTGGAAAATCTCTCACCTAAATTATGTTCTTGCTATAGTTTATTAAGCCTTTTCTATCCCTCTGGTGGTAAGATTGGACTCACTTTATGGTTCAATAACTGAATTGTAACTTATGATACACACGTATATATATACTTTGTTGTTTCCTACGACTGTAACACACATTGTTTTTTTGTGCACATCATGTTTTGTTGTTGCTTAGAATGGTTATTTGTGGAATGAGTTGCTGACTATCTTCTATTGTTCTATTCATAGCCGCTAACACGTTCGGCATAACTTAAACCTCTGTTAAAGATAATCCTTGACTAAACGATGGAGCAATCAATAACGCATTTTAGTTTTAAAAATTCACAATTCCAGACACAGTGACACCTTTACAGACTTATTATTATTTTAAATAGTTTGAGTACCTCTAGGCTTACATTAGTTATTTAGTTCAAAACGGAGAGTCTTTCTGCAGGTTATAAGAACACTCACTACAGTTACCAGTGTATACAACAGAAAGCTAAAGAAAACGTGTAAATGACAGTTTAAAGTTCAAAAGTTCAAAAAGTCGATTTATTATTTACGTTAAATACTGGATATATATACATTTTTTTTTCTATTTAAACAAGCGCTAAAAACATAGTTCTTGATTTTTAACTGAATAGGTCCTGAAAGGTTTTGAAAAAAAATGAATAGATAAACCTAAGCATAATGTCATTAAGTAATTGTCAATAGCGCTGAATAATGTCATTAGGTAATTGTTAATAACGCTGAAAAGGAATTACATATTGCTTTAGTACAATCCTTTGAATTAAGTATATTCCTAACAGCTAACAGGGTTAGCTTATTTATTACAACTTGTGTATTCCTAACAGCTAACTGGGTTAGCTTATTTATTACAGCTAGTATATTCCTATCAGCTAACTGGGTTAGCTTATTTATTACAACTTGTATATTCCTAGCAGCTAACTGGGTTAGCTTATTTATTACAACTTGTATAGTCTTAACAGCTAACTGGGTTAGCTTATTTATTACAGCTAGTTTATTCCTAACAGTTAACTGGGTTAGCTTATTTATTACAGCTAGTATATTCCTAACAGCTAACTGGGTTAGCATATTTATTACAGCTAGTATATTCTGTATCTTCCAATTTCTTATGAAAACAAAAATTCCAAATCACATGACTTTTGAAGCTTGACGTTCAATATTTGAGATTCCAATTATAGCTTAAGAAGGATTTAAAAATGAATATGAGTTTTTTACATTTTATACTTTAGCAAACTTAAGACCAATGATATCATCACTTTGAATTTACAAGTTATCTGAATCAGCAAGAACCATTATATTAATTACTTTAAAGTTACTTCCTGAATAAGCCAAAAGGAAACTGCTGTACCACGTTTCTGCCTATAAAGCATTTATAACCATTTTGTTCCTGTCACTAAAACGTTCTTAACCAAGAAAAAGTCCTTATTGTCATGTTTTAGAGCTACTACTTTTTTCTAAACAAATATGTTGTTAACTATACCTTTCTGAACCATAGGAGTTGTTATATCTATGCTTTTAAAGTTAATATCTGTCACCTGATAGGAGTTCTTATACCTATTATTTGAAGGTATCTTTGAGTTTCCATGAATATGAACCGTTATACACTGTTTACAGTAAGAGAATGTATTCCCATAAAGCTCTACGTATCTGAATAAATGACAGCTGTTATACCCACACTTTAAAGTTATTGCATCATTGTATCCCTGCTTTAAAATTTTACACACCTTCCTACATTTAAAAACGCCTGCCTGTTGCATCCATTATTTTAAAACTACTACCTGTATTTACCAGTGAGACGTTATTTACATGCTCTTGAAATTATTACATTTTTCTGTACTAGTAAGAGTAGTTATGCATTCTTTTCAAGTTGCTACTTATCCGCAACAGTATAGAAGCACGTATAACTAAACTTTTAAATGTGCCAACTATATAAGTAAATTAGATCAAATTACCCGTATTCTTAAAGGTTCTAAACTTCTCTGACCTAATAATAAGCTACCTCTCTGAGCCAATGAGAGCTGCCCTGTCTTTGCTTTTAAAAATTACTATATACTTATCTGAGTCAGTAGGAGTATTTATGCTTATGCATTTAAAGTTACTACACATCATTGAAATAACAGGCGTAGTTGTACTGTACTTTTAAAATTATTACGTATACAAATGAAAAAAGAACCGGTATACCATGCCTGTAAACCTAATACGCTTGCCTCAAGCAAAAAGAGCACCTATACTGTGGGTTTCATGCACAGTTACTATCTGTCTTTATCGATAAAAGTCATTATCTATATTATTTTAAAGTTACATCCCTAATGAACGAATAAGAGTTGTTAAACTCATTATTTAAAATTTACTACACCTGACTAAACTAATCAACGCTTTGAAAATCCCTACCATCTCGGTCATTAAAAGTTTTTATACTCAAATTTTGAATTACGCTGTTTATTCATGCTTTATAAAGCTACTATATTTTTATTTAATAATATATATATCATTCTAATGCTTTAAAAATTGACATGTATTTTAAAATGTAGGAATCTTTATATTAATGCATGTAATGATTCTATAACACTCTGAATGGCCAAGAACCTTACACCAGAGTGATTAATGAGGTTTACTTGCTATCACATTGTTTGAAACCAGTATATATACTCGCCAGAGCTGTGGTTTAATTGCTACCACACTGCCTGAAACTAGTAACTCTTTAGAGGTATACTTTACTTAGCTGCTACTATATTTGTTTGAACAAATTTAGAAGTTTTGTAGCCAGCTTAAGCCAAATGTACCATCAAAGGTGTGCACATTGTAAAACCTTTCATACTTAGTTTTGTAAAACATTAAGAAACCATGCCTAAAAAATTCCAACATATGTCTGAATTTAATATGGTATTAATAACTATCATCTTAAAATGTAACTTAAATGTCAGATTCTAATGTGGTATTAAGAACTTAAACTTTAATGACTGAAACTTTACTTTAAGTGTCAGATTCTAATGTGGTATTAAGAACTTAAACTTTAATGACCGAAACTTTACTTCAAATATCAGATTCTAATGTGGTATTAAGAACTTAAACTTTAATGACTGAATCTTTACTTCAAATGTCAGATTCTAATGTGGTATTAGAAGGCGTGGTTTATAATGTACTCTATATGGCTAAGCGTAACATCATATTAAGATTTATGCCATAAAATGTATCCTAAATATCTTAATATTCTAACGTCTTAATAACTTTGATTTAAACTTGCCCCAAAACGTAGAACCTAGTATAATATCGGTAAGTAAATTTTTCTTAAAAAATCACCTCAACCTGAGTAAACTGAACTTTTCTTTCAATGTTTTAGTGACAGTAAAATAAAGTTTGCCTGTCTGTAGCAATGCAATCTGCTATAACGCTAATATTTAAAGTAATTTTATGGGCACCTCATCTTTAAACACCTTTATGAAAAACAGGCAAAAACTTTTTTCGATAACGTAGATAAAAGATGTGGTTTCTTATAATCAAGAACTATTTCAATATCAAAGATAATTTTTATCAATAATTCACGATAAATTATGGCAAATAAAATTATTTGTTATTGTTTTATATTTCTTTTAGCAATAGGTTATTTCTTTTTCTTTTGCATTTTCTATATTACAATTACTTTTGAAATATAAAACTAAATGATCTTTGAAAAGGAAAATAAAAGACGGTATTGTAAAACATAAGTCATGTTTGGTCAGTTATGAAGTTTGATGTCGTGTTGAAGCATTACCTTTGCGTTGGAAGTATTTTTTTGTCTTTGAGCTTATGTGGATTTTAGATATACTGGTTTAGTTTTACAAATAATTATATTGAAAAAACAACAAGAACGCAGACTGTTTGTAAAATGTTTGAAATGAAAAGTTGATACGTTTGAACATTAAAATATCTTTCAGCTGTACCTCGGATTTGTGGTAATGTTTGTTTATGTGCATTTATAATATAGATTGAAAATTAGTGAGGAAAATGTTTCGAATAATTCAGATACACAAACCTGTTTTCTTGTTATGATATACACTCTCACCAGCCACTCACTGAAGCAGTTTTTAAGTTTGGTATTGTGAAGGATACATTAAGTTTACAAAGTTTTTATTTGACCTTGTGTACGTTTTGTTCATGTTTGCTTAGTTTTAAAAACTCGAAACAAACAAGAAGCGTGATGAAAACTGTGATTTCCCAATTCTAAGATAACTCAATATTTCGAAACGAGCCAAGGACACAGATTACATAATTTATACGAGTTCGGGACAAGTTTTTTAATTATTCCAATACGTAAAATAACCAGTTAATTGGAATATTGTTTATAAGTGTTATTTAGCTAATTTCGAAACATATTTCAGATACAAAAAGACTTATTTCATCAGAAGTATTCATAAAATATTGTGTTGTGCTTAAAAACACACAGAAGAAAACTGCTTAAAATGTTCTTGCAACTTTCTCAATTAATTTTTCTTAAAGTTCTTACAATATTTCTTTGCTAGTTTTTTTTTTACTGTTGTTGGTTGATGTAATGTAACTCGAAGATATATCTTAAAGTAAATACGTAATCTATAGATCTATTATCATGTAAGCTACCTACATTATTAGTTTGAGCGTTAATAAGGCTTTTGAAAATTTTAACTAATCTTCCAAGCTGTTTTTTATAGTTTATTTTTCGTGTTACATCACTTAACTCTGGAGGAGAACTGTGTATTGAGGGGGAAATATGTCCAGGTTAGTACCTGTATTAAACATAGGAAATAACAACGAAATGTTTAGATTATGAACGGTTTTATCCATTTTGTTTTTGCAAACATGTACTTATCAGCTCGAGGTATTTTAAAAAGTAAGAGGAATTACTTGAACATAAAATCTGGTAGGAAGTTTTAAAGGCGGAGGATCAAAACATTTTAGAAATTTTAAAGAAAACTTCTTTCACGAACTAGTACAAGAGTATAAATTTAGTTGGATATGTAGGACATTATTTCCAATGTTGTTTGAGACATTTTTTTTTATATAAGTATATAAATACAGAATTTCCCAACTAGTTTTTAAAACCGCTAACAACCTTGGGATATTTTTAAATGGGTTCTTCTAGTGAGGTAAGTGATGGAGGATTGAGGTTGATAGTGAGCTTCTGTCAAATACCGAGTGCGCAGAGAGTGTATTTTTAGATATAATTATTCGGATGGGCTAGGGTCGCGGAATCCCCGAAAATAGAGCTCAGTCTCATACCAAATTGTCACGTGATCCATACGCAGCGTTTCATGGATCTATCGGGCTAGCGTGTATTCTAGAGAGGGCATGAAAATACTTTTTCATTATTCGTGGTGTGTTTGGTACTCATTACTCTGTTAATGCGATAAGTGAACGAATGCATTTGTTCGGTGGATAGATTCATTGAAAAAAGAACAACAATAAAGTACGACCTTAAGTAATGCTATGAAAAATTTGCTTATTTTTTTTTCTATTTTTAAGAAGGGATTATTTTTAACCGTGCTAAAAAGAAATTTTTCACAATAACTCCAATTCTAAATCAGCGTGACTGACTTACTGTTGGCTAAAAGTAAGTCATTCTTGATATAAACACTTAACAAAATTAATATATACTAAATATCTAGAAATATTTTTTTATGAGAAGTTGGTCCACTTTAATAGCTTTACATTGTATCAACAGTTGAAATCATAGAATAGAGTTATTATTGTATATTGTGCTTTTATGGTGTTGCAGCTTAAACTGAACTGAAATGGAAGTTCATTTTTACCGGCTATTGACGACGATAGTGGAATTGTTGAAAGAAGTATTTCACCAAACTATGCTGTCGAGTCATAATGTAATTTTTGTTTTAGAGAAATAACTTATTTATGGGTATTTTATGTACATGGTTTTATTATAAAACATTCTTAAGACTTTGTTATATAGCCGTAAATAGCTAATTTATTAACTAAATAAACTCAAACCAAAACCACCAAACAATACTAACTTATTAACCATATGAGTTCAAACTATTTAACAGTAACAACTTATTAATCATACAAATTCAGACCATCAAACAATACAAGCAACTTAATTCAGGTAATTCTTGCGTTTGCCGCCAGAAGTTAAATCGTGATTATCCTACACTCCAGCTTCGAAAAACATTGAAGAATTCAAATATCTTAGCATTACATTAAGAAGTTTGTTTTTCTCCTACTGATAGGCTTAAAAAAACAGACGTGCCTAAAATCGGTATTTATTATATTGGTAAAGGGGTAATTGCTATTCCATTTTCTTGTTTAGGATAGTTTGTGAACGGTTTAACATAGAGGTTCATCAAATTCTGTAAATAAAATAAACTGTACGTGTATCAGTATATGGAAAACTGGTTTCATAAAAGGCTACGGTTAAGAGTTTTAATGTCCGACAGCACGATAATAATAACATGCTGGAATATCAGAATGGAGTCATAATATCCATAAAGTTGGGAGTTTTGTATTAGAAGATCAACATAAAGACAATTCATATAATCTCCTCTAGTTACAAAATATGATGTCCTTTGAATAGCACGGGCAAGAACGAAAATTATAAACAATTCAATATTTCGTTGCTTAGCTTATTTCGTTATGACCTATATTATTATAGAAAACATAATTTCAGAGTAAGATGTTCTTTCATGAAAACTGCTTATTTAATAGATACATACAGCAGCTAAGAGCGTTTCATATTCTTTGATCAGTAGGCCCACATGCTACTAGAAACGTATATAGAAAAAATGCACCCGGATAAGGAAAATGATTATTTCCTTCTCTTAAATATTCTGTTTATCAGCTAAAATCATATTTCTTAAACTAAAACATCGTTCTTATTTTGAAATTTTTCATATTGCAGGTCTATCGAGAGTTAATGTTTATTAAAAAGTTATTATGGTATGCGTTGTGGCTCGACCTTGTAGAATTCTACAATAGGTGAAGAATAATTCAGTGTTAAAATAATTAAGTAAATGTTTCAATAATTGACAAAAAATATTTTCATCTAATTTTTTTTATCGTTTCCTGTCAAATATGAAATGTTTATGAAATGTAATTAAGCACACTTCAAGAATATTGTAAAACAAACAAAATAAATAGAGATGAATATCAACAATTAGTTTTAAAAGTATGAACAACAGATTAAGATTGCTTGTACATTAAGGTGTGCAGCCACAACTATCTGCAAATAGTGACTAAGATATGTTATGATTAATATAATCAGTGATAATAATAGAAAAAAATGGGGGAAAAAGACGACATCATAGGAACTGAGAATTTTTGGTATGCAGTAAAGATAATAAGCAGAATTCCTCCACGAAAGCAAAGGAAAAAAAAACTTAAAAAGAAACAACTAATCACTTAGAAAGATTACATTTTAGCATTCTGCCTCGCAATTGCAACATGTTTACAATTATATGATAACGATACAAAAAATGTTTACAATCATTTGATAACGATATAAAAATGTTTACAATAATATGAAAACAATAAAAAATGTTTACAATCATATGATAACAATGTAAAAAAAAATTAAAATCATATGATAACAATGTAAACATGTTTACAATCATATGATAACAATGTAAAAAAATTAAAATCATATGCTAACAATGTAAACATGTTTACAATCATATGATAACAATGTAAAAAATGTTTACAGCCAGTCACGGAGCAAAACAAAAATTTACAACATCTTCCAAGCAAACACACGGCGTGTTCACTACCATATGGTAACAATAGAAGACATGTTTATAGTCAGTCACCGAACAAAAAAAAAAAATTGCAACATCCTTCAGCCAAATACAAACACGCACAACGTTTTTAAAATTGAAGTTTTAAACATGCTTACAAAAGCATTCTCAATAAATACACGCTTACGGAATTGTCCAACCAAATTGACACAATTCAACCACATTAATAAAACAAAAGAATGCTTATTTTAAAAGTATTAGTGAACATAATATGCTTAAAAAACACCCTCTCCAAATACAAGGTGTTTCTAACCAATAAATCATGTTTAGAACCACACTTACAATAGAAAACATGTTTAAGTCAAATTCAAACCACACCAAAATGTTTACAAATATACTCTAACTAAATATAGCATGTTTTCAAACACATGTTTAATCACAGTCTTGCCAACCACAATATGATTACAACTAAAATCAAATAAACATGTTTTAATAATATCATAGCAAAAAAAAAAAAAAATGAAGTGCTTGAGTCATTTTTTCAAAACCAGATTCTAACCAAAACACAGTGAGTACAAACACAAGATTCGAACTGGATACATGGTTATTCTATTGTCAGTTACAAAGTGCAATATCACTTTAGCTAGCCAGAAGTATTTACAATATCATTCATCAGACGTATTCTGTTTAAAACATTAACCAACCGTATGTTATTTACAGCAGCATCTCGTCAGTTAGAGTGTGTTTAAATCATTCTAATCACATAGATGCATTTACAACATCTTTTACCAGTCACCTTGTGTTCAACCACTTAACCAATTGTGGCATGTTTACAGTATCAATTTTAGAACCAGTTTAAACCACTCTTGTCAGTACATTTGGTTAGCTAGTATAATATAATCATAGTATACCTAAACAAATAACAAGGAATTCACTGTAATTGGTAACATAAAATAATTACAACACTCTGTTCATTCACATGCGTACCTAATGACTGTCTAACCAGTTCTTCATTATATTACAACAACAGTCACAATTTCTTTATTTGTTTTCTGTCTTTTAAAGTATTACCAAAACATATCGATATTCAGTTACAATGTTTGATACAGGATTGCCAACAAAGAGAAGTTACTTTCTCTAGTTAATCAAAACAGTAATTTTGGCACAGATCTCAAATAATATTACCATACTAACTATACTCTCTTAACTAGTTACAATATACCACATTAACAACATACATATCAAACAGTTGTATCATGTACGACAATAAATCTATTACTCAGTCATAGCATGTATTTTCATATAAACAGACACAATGTGTTTCCTACCCAGTCATGGGACGCACGTTCATGTTCTAAATAGTAACAACGTGTCTGTTACCTTACCATGTCATGTAGTTCCTGTTCTAAACAGTAGCAATGTGTCTGTTGCTCTGTCGCCATGACTGGGTAGGAAACACGTTGCTACTGTTTAGAACAGGAACTACATGACATACGCACGTTCCTGTTCTAAACAGTAACGACGTGTATGTTACCTTACCATGTCATGTAATTCCTGTTCTAAACAGTAGCAACGTGTCTGTTACTCTGTCATGTCATGCAGTTCCTGTTCTAAACAGTAGCAACGTGTCTGTTACTCTGTCATGTCATGTTGTTGCTGTTCTAAACAGTAACAACTTGTCTGTTACCATTCATATCACGTACGCTTTTCTAAACAGTAACAACGTGTCTATTACCCTGTCATGTTATTCAGTTCCTGTTCTAAACAGTGACAGCGTGTTTGTTACCCTGTCATATCATGTAGTTCCTGTTCTAAACAGTAATAGCGTGTCTGTTACCAGTCATATCACGTTCGTTCTTCTAAACGGTAAATGTGTGTCTGTTATCCAGTCATGTCATGTAGTTCCTGTTGTAACCAGTGACGTGTCTGTTACCAGTCATATCATGCACGTTCTTCTAAACAATGACAACGTGTCTATTACCCTGTCATATCATTCAGTTTCTGTTCTAAACAACAACAACGTGTATGTTACCCTGTCATATTGTGTAGTTCTTATTTTAAACAGTAACAACGTGTCTGTTATCCTCTCATGGGATGTAGTTCTTGGTCTAAACATTAACAACGTGTCTATTACCCTGTCATATCATTCAGTTCCTGTTCTAAACAACAACAACGTGTATGTTACCCTGTCATATTGTGTAGTTCCTATTCTAAACAGTAACAACGTGTCTGTTATCCTGTCATGGGATGTAGTTCTTGGTCTAAACATTAACAACGTGTCTGTTACCCTGTCATATCATGTAGTTCCTGTTCTAAACATTAACAACGTGTCTGTTACCCTGTCATGTGATGTAGTTCTTGGTCTAAACAGTAACAACGTGTCTGTTACCATACCATATCATGTAGTTCCCGTTCTAAACATTAACAACGTGTCTGTTACCCTGTCATGTCATGTAGTTCTTGGTCTAAACAGTAACAACGTGTCTGTTACCATACCATATCATTGTTACTTCGGGCACATTGTTCTTGCGTTTAAAATTCCCCCCAGTAGCACAGCGGTATGTCTGCGGAATTACAACTTTAGAAACCGGGTTTCGATACCCATGGTGGGCAGAGCACAGACAGCCCATTGTGTAGCTTTGTGCTTAACTACAAACAAACAAATCGTTCGTTTAAACTAATTTATGCTTTTATTTCATCATTTTTTCTGCATTGCACAACATTCTTAATATATATATATTAATATAAGATCACGTGATTTTGTGTTGATTGATACTAGTGTTTTCTTACCAACTCTAAACAAATTTCATCTTTTAATAAGTAAATAAAAGTTTTGGTTTTACCATATGTTTCTCAGTAAAACATTAGATTTAATGTTGTACAGAACAAAAAACGCACAAATTCGATGACGAGGAACCCACTTTGAGACTAATAATGGCTGGAGACGGCTTGAATGGGTAATGAAGAAAAACTTTAATATAAGTTTAACATAACAGCAAATGTACAACGTTTCGACAAGGTTTTGTCATCATCAGGTACAAAAACGCACAAGTACAATGAACTTTAATATTTGTTCACTCTAAGATTAATATCAGAATGAATTACGTTGTTTCAAATATTAATGAAATTGTTATCAGAGTAATATAAAATAAGGCATATGAATATCTGTAGAGATTGGTGTGCATTTCAATAGATGTAAACAATTTGAATGCGACTAAAACCGCTTTCGCAATTCGAAATTTTTATCGATCTCAAATTAAATAATTTTTAGATTTTTTTCCATGTGGTAACTCTATACAAAACTGTGTTTGTTTGAATTTTTAATTAATATATATGTTTTCTTAATGCCATTTTAAATAAACATATTTATTTTCAGCACCGGCTCTTGTTTTGTAGCTTTTGCTTCCCCTGGGACTCTGTGTGTATAAATATAGAGTTTTGAGTCAGCATTCAAAGCTGTCGACAGTTGGGAGTCGGTACTTGTATCCTAACCCAACCAGCTATCTTAAAACCGCGTTACAACATGTGGTTAGAAAAAGTATAATATAAATATAACGAGGTAATTTCATTCGGTTAGGGTCAGCCATGCTTGACAGACAGAGCACCGATGATAATTAACTCTACTTTAAAGTTATGTGTGATTTTACTTCTAAGATGTAAATTATCTAAACTGTCATTCATTGTTCCACGAGTGTTTGGAATAATTACATGTAAATATTTCAAGTTGATAGAATGACAAATATAAACTTACTTCACAGCGATTTTAGGGGCAAAACTTTAATGTGGATGTGGAACCCCGGAAGCTGACGAAGTATTGAAAAACTTATTTTTTTGAATATCTTGAAACTAAGCATACTCTGGTTATTCATGTTTCTGAAAAATTATTCTTGACAAATAAATGAGCTGTAGCAATTCATATTTTGCTCTTTGTTTGTGCAAAGGAAAATAATGCATGGCGAAAAATTACATTTCGAACTAAAATTCTTGGAATGTATTGGTTTTTGACAAGTGATTAAGAATAGTAATTAATATATATATATATATGTGTGTGTGTGTGTGTGTACTGCTGTGATAGTAAAATCGCATTTGAAACAACAAAATATGTTTCTGAAAATGCAGTGTATATTTAAACTATCTTTGGTTTTATTTTATTACACGTCTTCATAATTATTATTGTTACCCCTACATTGGATAGCCTGTAAGCAAGATATCACGTATACAAATCTGGATGAACTCTTACATCAATGGCAAATGTAATCCCCCTCGTAAGAATCTGATTTTGGCCAATAGGTGCTTACAAATATAATATATATATATATAATAACAATCTAATAGCATATAAATTGTATAAACTGAGATTTGACGAACCTGCATTCACAAAAAGTGAAATATATTTATATTAGATTAAAAAAGAGACCGGTGTAAAAAAAGAATATTTGGTTATATAGTAGTACTTCATATTAAAAGTTTTGTTTGTTTTGTGCAAAACTACTAAACGGATATTTGCACTCTGTTTACCGACAAGAATCTAACCGTGGATTTTAGCGTTGTAAGTCTGTGAAATTCCCGCTGATCCATCAGGGTATTATATTAAAATGATCGAACATGAAGGTGGTTTTGCCTACATGTCCAAAACTAAGAAAAAACCTTTAAGTGAACACGGCGCCACACATCACAAAGTTATTCCAGTTTCAACTCTTAGAAATGAAAGTGATTGGGACTAATAGTAAAAGTTTGATTCACTTTACAATTTTACTAAACAATATATCTGATGTCATTAAAAAGACATGCGTGATATTTTCACTATAGGATCCAAAAGTTATTAACGCTCATAGTATAACTTTCTAAACCTTGGAATTGGGCATACTAACGTATACAAAGCAAACAGTAACCCTGTAAGGTATGTTTCTAGTATGATATAACAATGTTCCTGCATAACTCGTGAAAGCGGTGTTTCAATACTTTTACATTAATAAACGTCGATACTAATATAATTGTGTATAATGTTGAAGATTAAACGATCTATATATTTTAATAACGTGTTCCTAACTCGAGTTTACTTCAATTAAATTGGGAAGTTTTTACTTCTTATAACTGTTACCTTTAGGCTCGACCCCTATTGGCTCAGCGGTAACTCTGAAGGCTTATAACACTAAAAACTGGGTTTTGGCACCCGTGGTGGGCACAACATAGATAGCCAGCCAATAATGTATCTTTGGACTTAACAACAAACTCACAAACAAACTTCCAGGTACGTTTTCTATGAGTATATACCAGTAAAGTCATAAGACCTGCAAACAAAAGCTACTGATACTGTAGATTGAGGAATCTTACACAGTCTAATATTTATGGGAGTTTTAAGTCCTTTTGAATGACCAATATTATTTAGATTGTGATTGAATTTCATTGTGGTTTTCTGATGGAACAATTTAGTTTTGTCCATGGTACGAAAAGTCTTACACGACCGATTTTGACTGAATCAAATAACTTTATGTAATCTGAGCATTATGTAAGCGTAGACTTAGGAATCAGCTGAAATTAAAAGAAAACTTATAAGTAAATTATAACTTTTATTTTTGGTGGCATATGAAGATGAAAAATATCAAAAGTCTGAGTTTCGACATATTAGAACTGCATTATCATCTCGAAAATTTAAGTAGTATTTACTCTGTCATTATTGTAAAACTATATTTTGAGTTTTGTAAAATATCTGTTTATCTCGGTTATTTTTTCCTTTTGTTTTCAATAAAAACGAAACATCATTTCATTAGTTTGCATGTACTTAGTTGAATGTATTGATTGTGTTATATAACTGTAGGACACTTTCTTCTGCATTGAAAGTTATGTGGTAATGATTCAGAACTTTGTCATTTCATTAGCAGCTGTTTAACAAGAACTAACATATAAGTTATATATTTTATTAAGGTCAAGATAAAATTTTTATCATCATATGATTTGTATATATTTTGTATTTTATAGTTTTTTTTTCTTTTCCTACTAGCACACCTATATGTCATTTCTGATTTTATATGAGACAGTGATTATGTACGACCTGGTTAAGGAAATGTAACTTAAGATGAGTAAGAAAATGAGTTTAACATGCTTAGTTTAAAGATAAATTATAAAAAGTCCTATATTTCGGATTGACAAATTATATTAGTTTTAAGTGCAGTTAAATATTTCGTGGATTTACTGATTCTTTTATTTGAATCAATATCTTTTCCTAGCTAAAGGAAAAAGTAATTATTTGATTATGAAAGCGGAGTTTACAGGTTGTCAACGAAATAGGAAATTCAGGGTTTATAATTAACAAAAAAAAAACACGAGATTCCATAAGTTGTTACTAATTGAGAAAACTCTTTTAACGTTTCATATTATTTATAAGACGAAAAAATGAGGGTTTTATAATTTTCAATAGGAACGGAAAAACAATATTTCTATATTATTTAACCGTAGAAAAAATGATAGATATATATTTAGATAGACAGAATTTCGTAATGATTTAGTGATATTAAGAAACTGGATATTCTCTTACTTGGATATTTAAGTCACAGAGGATGAAGAAAAGCGAAACCTTTAGAATATCTATTTTACATAAAAATATTACAAAGTAAAATGGAAAAAAAAATCGTAAAGGATATAAAAATGCTTCATATGCAACCAGTTATATTCAAACTTATTCAAGATAAAAGAGCTATAGAACAATGGGTAGCTTATTATGTGTAAAACTTTTAATTACCAAACACCAGTTCTATAAGGATGAATTTTTCAAGGACATTATATGCTTCTTTAAGTTCTTTCTAATTCATTCACATTTTGTACTGATTAGATACTTACTAATACTATGACACAATAGTTAGTTTCCCTTATATAATAACACGTTTCTGATAAAAACATGTGTAACGCAAAGATTGCATTACATTGCATGAACGAGTGAAGCGGAAACAACAAAAACCTTATCTGCATACGACCTAATCTCTCTGTTATTTCATAGTTTTGTTTTAGTTAGTGAATTCTCAGGGTTATACATGCCTTTAAGATACGTGTTTTAAACCTGCTTTGCGTTTGAAAGCACTATAACTATTACGTTATCTAGTTTTCCTTGAGTTCCGTAAAAATCCACCAACCACCTGCTCAGAGTCATTACCAGTGTCGCGGTCGGCAACGAATTAAGCAATACCCTTGTTCCATTCGTCCTGTCAGTATTGTTTATTTATTTTTTATCTGAAAGTGTGTCAGATACGAATAAGCCCTAAGGTTTTTTATTTGACAAAATATTACATTACGATTCGTAGACCAGTGGTCATTGAGAATGGAATCAATATAATTTAGTTGAATGTAGCATGACTTCTGGTGAATTACTTGCTTTTATTTCTTTTCACCAAAGGAGTTCGGAAATTTTACTATGACAAGGATATAAACGTGTGTAAATTATTTAGTAATCACATGACATGATAGTTTTGGGTTTTCCCACATTACGTATGAAACACAAGGGGAAAATAGTAAGAATTAAAGGTGGAAAACATGTTTGGCACTTTGTTTAAGGATTAAAGTGGCCTTACTTTCAGGTCCTACTATCATTATAATAGGTTTCTGATGAGTGTGTAAGTGAAAAATATCAAAAAGAACTAATACTTTAGACTAGACTACATGAATAGTGGTTACTTTATCTGATATGTGCAAGAAATAAATAGTATTTCTATTTAGTATATATTTAATCTTGAGATTTTTGAATAACATATGTTTGTCTTTATGAATGTAATATATATATATATATATATCAAAAACTTTGATGAAAACAAGATATTTACAATGACCAGTATAGCTAATTTGATATTACTACAAGTATACAAGTCATGAAACAACAACTCACATTGATTAGAATACATCAATCTATCAGTTTGGTATCCTTGCTGTTAACGATATTCTCTGTTGTGTTGAGTATTGCTCATAGATAAACCTTTTATACAGAGGTATTAAAATGTCATTTTGTCTCCTTGCACATCTGACAGATATAATAGTTTCATTCTATATTACTAAGATAACATATAAGTTTGTCTCCTTGCACACCTGACATATATAGTCGGTTCATTCTGTATTATTAAGGTAATGTATATGTTTGTCTCATTGCACAACCCATGAATATTATTATGTGACGCTTCTTTATAAAAGTGGAAGAAAAATCCGTTCACTTCACATCGCATGTGTATATTATTAGGATACAGAGACAGTTTCATTTCATTTCGTAAAGTTTTCATTGGAATGTTTTGTTTCACATTGCACATGTGTAAATGTTTCGTTCATTATGATTAAATTAACTTATTGTTATGTTTCAGTGCAATGCAATGAGGTAGCACAAAGAAGAAGCACAATAATCGATTTTTACATATTATACCTCATCACTCAAACAGTGTTTCTTGAGTGTAACAGTCTGTTTTCTATTTTATTTGTTAATTTTATAAGAACGGCCTGATTTACATTTAACCACAACGATCTTGTTCACACCTCATCACTCAAGTAGCACTGCGATCTGTTAGGTATGATACAAGTAGTGTAGAGAGTGGTTAACGTGTGTTAATGATATCAAAATTAATTCAAATTATGGTGATAGAGTATTTTTATGCGGCTGAATACATTCATTTACGGAAGTTAGTGGTGTGAATAGAAGCCAAATAAATGACAATGACAGCAAAATATCTTTATTCACAGAGTTCGCCTAGTTTTATTGTCATGTATAATTTGTTTATCATGTCAACACCAAAAACAACTAGGATTAAGTCAGTTTCGAACTGTACTATTTAATGTTTAAATTTCAACCAGCATACTGTCTAAAAAATATACTCGGTATCTATTTATTGCGGCTACTATGAAAAGTATTTTCAACTGTAAAAATGAATAGAAATAAATTTTCAAAATAATAAATTAACACAAGATATATCTAAACAATGAAAGGCAGAGCCAAACTCATGGTCAATTTTAAACCTCTATGTTGATCAGCGAGCTGTAATATATTTTTTGTTCAATATTCACTTCCCAGGACCACAAAATAAATAAATAAAGAAAAAAGGGTGCAATGTAAAGGAAACACAGCTGGCCATCAATGTCAAACTTAGAGAACGAGTCGCAGTCCTCTGTCCTGCTCACTATAATAAATGTCCAACCATCAATAATATGTCAATACTTTACCGGATCGTGACTTACTTTAGTTCTCGTTGTAAGAAATTCAAGGTGAAAGCTTGAGATCTCCAGAAGTTTACATTAACAAAGACAAAAACTGGACATCCTAGAAACCAGTATAACAACTTTATGGAACTGAAATATTTTTATGGTAATTTCTGACTAAATCCAGGAATATATCAGACAGACTATTAATTTTAAAATATGTAAATATACATTAATTTTTAAACTAATGTACTAACAATTCAGACTGCGTAGTAAATTGTTAGTAACAAAAAAACCAGTAATGATAATTTAATAGTTCATAAGTTGAATTGATTAATTAACATTAAAATCCATGATATATTGTAGAAGTAATGAAAGTTGACCATCGCACAGTTAGTCTTTCACTCTGTAGAAACCATCAATAATATATTTTTAGATAAAAATAATGCGTATCGGGCTGTGTATCGAGGGTTCTTGATTCGTAGTATGTTGCTGATCACGCTTTGCAGTTTCAACTGTTGGCGCTTTCTAAAAGTGATAGTCAGTCGCGTTTTTGGATCCAAAGAGACAAGCAAAACTCTCGTGATGATGGATGCTGCTGGCTAATTGTCTTTCGGCTGGTTAGTCGTTCCAAATTTCGGATTACTATACCTGAGGCCTCTGACCTGTCCGTTTAGTCCACATGCGCTTGAAAATTCCAATTCGTCAAATCTTTCCTGATCCATGCTTCCAGATTTGATCATATAACGTTATGCTACACTTATCGTGCCACTTTTGTACTCAAACTTCTCTTAACACTGTTGTTTAATTAACGTAAGTGAAAGCAATTATTTAACCTATTACATAATACAATAAACAAACACCATCTTATAATCGTGTACTTGAAGAAGCATCTGATTATTTAGGAATGGTAGTTAAGATACTAATATTTTGACTAGTAGAAAGGCTGTAGAGTTTTAAGATGATGTATTTTGTTTCAAAGCTTCCATCTTGTTCGTAAATATAAAAGAATTGAAATGTTACGATTATTTTGCGTCTCAATATATTCTTTGCTAACGTCTTTTGTGATACCTGAATGTTTTTCCACCAACTATTCATTTTTTTTTAGTTCAAAAGTAAACCATTTGGCAGAGTTGTTTACTGCCTACGATCAACAAACATCATGAATTTTGACGAATCTCGCCATTCATAAATAAAACATTACTGGAGTCAAAAATATTTAGAATAATATACAGAAGGATAAACTTGGTAGTCTTAACGAGTTGCGGAACAACGCCTATTGTAACAATAACCAGTTTATTTGCATGATATAATTTTGTTTTCTTGTTTTTAAAATGTTCAATAATCTTGTGGTCGTTACAAATTGTATGCTATTATCTAAGTGAAAATGTGCATCAGAATGTTTACTTATTCAATAAAAACTTAGTGTTATCTAAAATAATTTAACTAAATGAAATGTTTCAGTAATGATAACACTGAAACATTTCTGATATCCTTATTTGTCTCAATACCGAATTGATCAAGGTATTATATTATTCACTGTGAATATATGTAGGTGCTGAGATAGCTAGACATCACTTGAATAACTATGATTTCAAATAATATCGAGTTTATTGAAAAAATATAATTTGTATGTATTTTTTTCTTTTTTCAGATAAACGCCATGTTATAAGCCATTTAAAACTGCAGCTATATTGTAGACATGTGAATCGTGACGTTGTGTAACGTCACAAATTTTTTCATATGAAAACGAGATCTAGCGGGATTTCAATCCGTGATTAGCTACAGTAAAAGTTAAAATAGCTTCTAGTTAAATAAAGTCACGATTCTTAATCCTTCTAAAACTCTGTTTTCGTAGCTTCGTAAAAATATTAAATTGTATACCAGACAAAGCAAAAGTACAAAAAAATCCAATATCATAGAAGTATAATAAGAGATTTGAAGACTTTAAAAAAGTAAACATGGAACTAAAGTTCATACATTAATATATATCAATTAAAATAACCGTTATATTCAATTACATATACGCTTCTTTAAGCTGTTACGACATCAACAGGTGTACATTTTGGTTACAGTAAAAGTTTAAACATTTCATTGAAGTTACGTTTTGTTACAATAAGTAACAGCCTAGTAATTATACCATTCTTCCCCACAGAACACACTGTCTGTCTAACAGCTGATGGTGGCTCGTGGAAAGATCGCTTCTTGTAACGTGTCTCCTTACATCCAGGACTGCATGCCTCTGGTAAGTGAAAACCAAACCAACACCTTTTTGAATTGAATTGAAACAGTTTATGTTTTATTCGGCAATAGCAGAAATCCTGAAATATATCTCGTAAGACAAAGAAGCACTAATGGGATAATTAGATTAAAATCATACCACATCAAGATTCAGCCATGGTAGATTGAAATCAAGTTATTTCAGTGTTCTCTTATGGTGGATTAAAATCTTGCCACTGCATCGTTCTCTCATGGTAAGTCTGATATAATTAGTTTTCCCTTATACATTTATGAAAAAATATGAAAATAAGCAAGCCGAATAAACTTAGTTAAGTTGAAAAAATCTTAAGGTTTGAGCTCTATATTCTCTTATCGTAGATTAAGTTTTGACTTCTGTTTTCTCTTAAGGTAAGTCAGCGTTCGACTTCTAAAATCTGTTATGGTAAGTCAAGTTTTTGTTTCTGTTGTTTTTAGTGGGTTCTCAACGTTTTGCTTTTCTATGTTCTCTTATGATAGTTTATGTATTTACATCTCTTCTCTTTTAAAGAAGATGTAAATCAGGCACTTGTCATACATACAGATCTTACTTTTATTCTACATCCTAAGAATATTAACTTTTTTTCGTTTGGTTAAGATGCCACTTATATCACAGTTTCTTATTTGACTATTTCTGGCAAACCCAACAGTTTCGTTTTTGACTTTCACTATATCGTTTTTTGAAAACAGATCATGATGATTCTTGTGACTGGTTTGTTAGCCCAAGATTTCATATGTCTGTTATATTTGCTAAGTAAGTTTACATTTAATGTCGGAAGTTTTTATTTGAAATCTTTATTTTATACTAGTTTATCAATTCAGTAAACATCCTTATTTGCATATTTGATATAGAAAAATTGTTTTTTTGTTTTAGTTAATCGCTTTAGTAGCTATTTATGTAGAAATACAATCACAGTATAAATGAAAATTAACTTTTTAGATATTTACTTTCGTCAGACATTTTGGGTCCAAAGTCAATAGACCAATTTATTTGGTGGACAGTTTGAGTTGTAGCAAAATCTTGGCTAGGATCACATGATATTATATGAGCTTAAGTAATGAACTTAAGCAATGGACTAGCTACAACAAATAATGTTAAGCAATCGAACTGTAAAATAAAATCAAAAATACAAATTTTAAGCGAATTTTTTAAAAATGTTAAGAGATATCTTCCATCCATGGACATAAAGTAAAACATCTATGTGTTGTGAATTGTCTTACACTTTTCTAGTTGTTTTTATGCCATTATTTGTAGAATGCACAATTTTAGAGAAAACAGTTTTTCATAACATAAGGTAATAAGAAAAGGATAACCTCTACCTTGTTCATTTTCGAATAAAGCAGTAACATTCATCTTCATTGCATTTTGAAGATTCTACTTATTAGGTGATATTTCAAAACTATAATGTTGCTGTTGAAGAAATAATCACATTTTTCTGTATTTTTAATACAACGTAACCTGATATAAGATAAACACTCCTCCTTATATATATATTTATATATGTATTAAACTTTACAAACTCAGAGATCATGCATACACCAGAAACAGTGGGAGAATTTTTGTGCGGAACATTCAGAATAAAACAAATATTCGTTCACAAAAGTTATGTGTATTTTTTAAAATATTTTGACAATACATATAATTATATGCAATGATTCAGATTAGTTATGACCGGCGTAAGTCATGCCTATTTATGTAATTATGTTATACACAGCAGTAAGTCATGGTTACGTATATATTTATACTCTACCACGCATAGTAAGCTATGTCTGTGTATTCAACTATTTTAACACATTCTGCATATTCAATTCTTAAAAGCCACAGTACGTAATATCTAAGTATATGTGAAGGCCTATGTTGTGAGTAATATCTGTATATTTAATTATATGCTACGACCCGTGTTGTGAATAATACTTATGTATTTACTTATATGCTAAAATCCGTGCCATGAGTAATATCTGTATATTCAATTTTATTTCAAGACCCGTGTTGTGAGTAATATCTGTGTATTTAATTATATGCTAAAATCCGTGCCATGAGTAATATCTGTATATTTAATTTTATTTCAAAACCCGTACTGTGAGTAATGTCTATATATTTATTTATATTCTAAGACCCGTGTTGTGAGTAACATCTGTGTATTTAATTATAGGCTAAGACTCTTGTTGTGAATAATATCTGTATATTTAATTATATGCTAAGACCTGTGTTGTGAGTAATATCTGTACATTTAATTATATACTAAGATCCATTTTATGAGTAATATCTGTATTTAATTATATACTAAGGTCCATTTTATGAGTAATATCTATATTTAATTATATGTTAAGATGAATATGGTAAGTTTCTGAAAGGATCAGTATGCAAGTTCTCATGTTTCATCCAAAGAAAGTAACACTTCTTATATTACGAACTTGCCGTGTGAAAGATACGAAAGATGGTATAAATTTATTTTTCCCATAAATATAACACACCTTAAATTTCCACAATTGTGAGTTATGTTATGTATTCGGAGACAACAGTTTTTTATCTTTGCTGGCTAAGTAAGGAGAGTATTTGATAAGGCTCTTTTTCTAAATCTTACTTTGTTGACGGGACTCAGAGTAGCTACCTCTGGCAAGTCAGTGTTACCGTAGTATCTTGCGTTGCTACTGCATGGACGTTTTTTTCAAATATATTACAGATGAGGTACATTTCAGGAAAAGTTTTTAAGGAACTTGATTGAAGGGCGACCTTTTGATGTCCTCATTCCGATAAGTTCAGCAGTAAAATCATCCACATGGCTGATTAATAGGAAATTGATGGAACGTTATAACTACAATATGTAATTTTAAGTATGAACACTAGCTGCCTTCTCTCTAGTCTTACACTGCTAAATTAGGGACGGCTAGCGCAGATAGCCCTCGTGTATCTTTGCGCGAAATTCAAAAACAAACAAACAAACAATTCTTTCTTTTTTTTAATAATGTACATTAATTTTGTGCATTTATTATTATCAACAAAATTAATTTTTTTTAAACTTCTAAAATTGTGATAAAGTGAGTTTAATGCAGAATTTCAAAGAGAGTCTTCCTAGTGAAGAATCATTGTGATATTTCAGAAAAAAGTCACATTTTCTGCTGGAGAATCCAACCGTACGCTATGAATTAAATTGTTCTATGAATCGCATGTCCTTCGTACGGAATTGTTGCACACAAATTTGCAGGCATTTTGTAGTAACTCAATCTTCGTAATTTATACAAGTATTTAATTACTTGAATATGAGTATAAAGTGATCGAAAACGTTGAAAATCACGATGACAAAAATTGCCAAACGGAAGACTGACTTATCACAGAGAAAGTCTGAAACTTTGAGAAAGAAAATGAAACGTCAGGATGCAAGTTAGAGAAAGAAAGAGATAGGCTTGCTCATCAAGTTATGAGGCAAGATGAGAAGAAGAAGCCAGAAACAAATCCGATGTACAGAAGCACATCAAATTGCTTGCCAAAATGCAATTAGAAGAAGTCAGGATCAATTTCGTGACAGAGAAGCACACCGTTCAGCTAACCAAGATCTTGACCGAGCAGCAGCAAATAGGACAGCATTTCTGCTGGTATCCTACAAATGATCAATTGAAGTCAAATACGGTGAGCATGTTGGTCAATGCATACACTAGATATCATCCTCTTCAGGGAAGATACTAAGCACTCACGTTATTACCCAGTAAAAATATATTTGCATATGGGAACACTAATTATTGTAAGACTTCATCCCTAAATATAACATCCATGTGAAATTTGGGTTACATTTGATCTTAGCCACTATCCAAATGCACACACGTCTCATATCTGGCTGCAGTATGAAGTGTGGTTTGTCTGTGAAGAAAATATTTGCCTTCCTTTCATTTTATCAATCTACATGTTGACGGGATTTTTTTTTGTGTGCTGACTGGTTGGAGAAATATAAAGTATTGATCCTCTGATATCCAAACTAACCTATTTCTGATCATTTTCATTGTGACTTGTCGCCCAGATGTTGCCGTCAACTGTTGATTTACTTAGGAATTTGAAGCCTGGGAGTTAAATCGAGACCATGTTGGCAGTAAATTAACAAATAGCAATTTGCAAGCAAAATTATGTTTATCGTAGAGAACATACTACATGTTTTTATAGTACCTCTGTCTTCTTCGGGTATGACACTAAACTAAGCAAACAAGGTTTATATACAAAGATAGTTGACGCGTGAGAATACATAATCAGTAAACAAGGTTTATATATCAATCAAATCAAAAGCGTTGAAATTTACAAACGAGGTATATAATATAAAGATATCGTCAGGGCTAGTCAAAGTTAGCTAATGTTACTACGACCAATTTTACGGTTTAGTAATAAATGACCTGCTTTGATAATTTCAATAGCTTCTAAATAGTCAGGCTTTCTTTTCCATTTTTGATTTGACGTAGGACATGTATTTTGACCTAAAGTATCATATGGCCAGATTCAAATTGTTGACCTGTTAAGGCATATTTTCAAATTTTCCTCCATCTACGCATGCTACCTTGGTGTTATTTTTGTATGGATTTCGAAAACTGTCGTATTCGTGCAGAAGATAGTTTATGGATAGCAGCGAGAAGGAGGGTTGTGATTTGAACATGAAATAATTACGACGGAACAATGAAAACTACGCTGCAGGGCTACTGTAGTCTGCAAAGATGCATGGTTGTCAGATAAAGTATGACCAATCTAGGGACATGGACTGTAACAACGTGGTGAGGCTCCAAAATCAAATTCGTTTTAGTATAACGTACTCAACCTCTGTACTATATTGTTATATTGCAAGAGAACATTGACACTTTTATTCCTTAAACCACGTATATATTCATTGATATATCAACAAATAGACATTATAAGTGTATAAACATATTCAGCAGTTTAGTAGCGTAAAGTATATCAAACCAAAGTCATATTTAGATTTTTCTTATTTAGACTCAGAGTACAAATTACTTAGAGCAATTTTAACCAATAATGTTAATAAAATTCAAACCGCATAAATGTTTATAGCACTCTCTCATTGCTTCGCTATTTGATTCTACTAATTAAGGTTATTGTATTCATTTTTAAATAGAATGCCACGAATATTAAGGAGGTAAGATTACTCCAAAGTAAATTAGAGTGGAATATGTAAACAACAATAGTTGTGGCAATCATTTTCATGAAGCATTGTTTTAAACAGGTCTGAATGATGTTGAACGTGGCTTGCCGTTACATGTCATTATCACAAGCGGAAGGCTATTTAAATCAGAATTTTCTTGTGGTTATTGAATGATGTAGATCTGACAGCATAGGTTCAGCTAGGCTAGAACTGCATCACGATAACGGGTTGATACGGCTCTGAGATTACTATAATCATAAATATCTAATACCCAAATAGCTTGAGTATATTATGCTGTTTTAAAATCATTTCTGGTAGCTTGTGAAATAGATTAATCTAAATCCATCAATTTGTCATGCCAACGAGAAAAGTTAGACAACGTTATGTAGTGAGAATTATATACTGACCTACGATCCACAATGTTGTCATACCGTATCGGACTAAGAAGATGGAGTTGGACTTTGTATCAGAATATTGTGATTTGACAGGATTGCCAAGTCGAAAGTATTTGCTTAGTAACAATTAACTGGTGAAATCACTAAACATTATCTGTTGGTATTGTCAGTTAAGGTTAAATTGCTCTGCCAGAGTTAAGTTGAAGTGAGAATGTGTATGTCTTCAGTAATTAATTAATTAAAGAAACGGTCTAAGTTAAAGAGGGAAAATTAAAATGAGTATTAATGTGGAAGTGAGATATAACTTATAATTAAGAAATACCTTTAGAAGTTATGTTCTATTTCGAATGAGGATAATTTGTAACATGAAGAGAAAAATATGGTATAATGTTTATACGGAGGAACATGCGCAACTTGAAAACACAACTTTACAGCCCAGTAATAGTTTTAGTATGAATATGCATGTATTAGCTGAAGAGATAACTTTATAACTCCATATAATGTGGATACAAACGAACATGTATAACTTAAAGAGATAACTTTAGAACTCCATATAATTTTGATACAAACGAACATGTATAACTTAAAGAGATAACTTTAGAACTCCATATAATTTTGATACAAACGAACATGTATAACTTAAAGAGATAACTTTAGAACTCCATATAATTTTGATACAAACGAACATGTATAACTTAAAGAGATTACTTTATAACTCAATATAATGTTGATACTAACGAACATGTATAACTTAAAGAGATAAATTTATAACTCCATATAATTTTGATACAAACGAACATGTATAACTTAAAGAGATTACTTTATAACTCAATATAATGTTGATACAAACGAACATGTATAACTTAAAGAGATAACTTTATAACTCCATATAATATTGATACAAACGAACATGTATAACTTAAAGAGATAACTTTATAACTCCATATAATGTTGATACAAACGAACATGTATAACTTAAAGAGATTACTTCATTACTAAGAATAGGTTTTGCTATTGAGAAGTAAGCATAATTTTCAGAAATAATTAGGTTTTAAAACTGATGAGGAGAAATAGACGATTTGGAAAGCTAGTATTTGAAAGATCAACGTTGTTTTTGGTAATAAAAGGCACTACTGATTAAAGATAGAACTATAATACATCTCTATGAGTGACCAAGTCATATTTAATAACACATTAGAGCATGCTAGATAATATTTTTTTCTTAGATTGTTTGTCTCTAGAGAACGAGATTTGTTTTAAAGTTAATATGATAGAAGCCTAAGTTCGATACGAAACACAGTTGTGGTGTTTAGTTTTCAAAGGTTATGATGAAAAAAAAACAACAACAAAAAAACACAACACAAGGGAATTGAGTACAAAGAAAAATCAAATCTTAAAGTTTTATGTTGTCGAAAAAGTGTAAATGTGTTTGATATTGTTGTTACGCAAAATTTGAAGGAAGGGTTGAGCGTTACTCGGGAATCAGTTATAGTTATAGTTTTACCGAATGCATAGCTTTATTTGAAGGACACAATCTTCTTCGTAAAAGTGAAAAAGTACCCTAAACATAAGTGGCGTTTTTGAGTGAATATGTTAACTCCATACATCAGATACTCCTGGTCAGTTTAATGGGGTGGTGTAACTTGCATTTTAATGAGGGGACTTTTTATCTAATCTTCATATCAATTAATTTGCATATTGATTGTAAGATCTGTCATAGACTGATATGAGAGAAAAGCTAAAATAAAATGCTGACCAAGTTAAAAAGATTTTAACCTATGTTATATATAACAGAATATCATTGGCAGCTGCAATTCTACGAGAAGTTTATTATATTTAGACGAAAACTTCCATAAATCAAAAAATAATTTAAATTATCAGCTGCATCCTACAAAAAGTATAGTTTAAGATTTGTAAGAATAAAAAATGACAGCCATTTGCAGTAATATGCTCCAAAACTTTCCATACCTACATTTTACCAACTAAAATAAGGGGAAAAAAATGCATAAAACAGTGTTTAGTGGCTTCCATGGAATAATATCAAGAAGTAATAATTCCCACAATGTTTATGATCATAACTTATAGATTCCCAAATTTAACAAAAGCAAGTATTTCATTTACTTTACATTGTTTATCCCTCTAAATAGTTGTGCCAGGGTCTCATCACCATTCAAACCCACATTTAAACCTATTAAAGTGTTTCTACCGACCAGCTTACCAAGTTATAATTTCTTTACTTTGCTTTAGTATAATTTTTCCATGATCTTATTAACTAGACTAAACAATGAGGACCAAAGTAAACAAGAAAATTTAGAGTTTCTTAAATGAAACGCTTATGTTTTACCATATTTTTTTACTAAAATAAAGCAAAATACGTTAGAACAAAATTAGTTTAAATAATTATAAAAAGTTGAACGTTCATTATTTACATTTCGTGCAATACTTTTAAGGACACTGCTGTTATTTTCGTGGCTTTAATTTTCTAACATGTTTTGTCTCTCTTTTATTTGACTGAATTTTATCTCAGTAGTTAGAAATGCTAAGAATTTGTCAAAACATGGTGTAACTTTGAACATTTTGTGTGAATTGACAACGTTTTATTTAACCAAAATATAATCAAAAAGTCCAGTAATGACTTATTCATTTTAGTCACTGTACGGATAGAATATTGTACTCTTAGTGAGAATATAATGTGTTCACAGTTCACGCTGAGTTGCAACTAAAAAAAGAAGTAATTTGAACTTTTTCTGTTGAATCTATTCCCTCAGACTAAAAACTAACCCGCTTTACTCTTTCGGGTAGTTGTTTCGGACTTAAATGCGAAAAGACCAATATGTAACCATACTTAGATTACAGCAAAGTAATTAATCTAATAATTCTAATTAGTTATGTACAAACTTCAAATAATTACATCAGTATATTGGATATATAAAAGGGCTCAGTAGGTTTTAGACCATAAAAATAACTGCGACCCGCAAAACATTTGCCCTTCGCTTGAATTTCCTTTACTCTATCATTTTCATGCACGTCATTTAAACTGCGCTTTCTTGCAGGCATTATATGTTAGATCGATAAATCCTGGTCTATTTGGAAAAACATTTACACGGTCGGATGATCAAACTCACGTAGACATAACTTTACTTAACAAAACTACATATAAAGTAATAACAAAGTAATGGTATCTATAACAGTGGACAGAGTATGAAACAGCTATAAGCGTTCAGTGCATGACACAGTTTTATGAGTTGAAAGAAAGAAACTCACAAAAACAAGAATAAAACCAGTCGTAAAGAAAAAAAGTAGCTAAAAGGTGTTTATAGCAGTCTAGGAAACAAACCGAAAGTAAATTACCGCAAAATGAAGTAAATGTAAAGTTGTAATGAAGGAAAACGTAATTGAATATGCAGAAACGTCTGAATGAGTCTTCACAAAGTGATAAGCATATGATTTTGAACGAACTACGCATGCGTATTTTAGTCCTCAATAAATCGAGAAAGCCCGTAAAAATTGTGTTTAATGTAATTTTAATTTTTTTTTAGACGCGGGTTAAGTATTTTATGTGTGAAATTCTTTATAAATACGAAAAAAGAAAGTTGAAAACGAAGTCAGTCGTCACGTGATTACAACGACATTGTGCCATCATGTACTATACTCGTTACATTGAAAATTTTGACTCGGATAAAAACAGGTAAAATGATTCTAAATTGAAATACCAATATGCAATTCGGAATCTTCGGACAAAGGCCTTTCCAGCGATATGAGATTTGTAGCATTTGATTGTGAAATTTGCGAGAAAAGTTCCGGACATACAAACGGACAAACGCAAGCGTATTATTTATATAGATTGAATTATAGAAAAACTACCCTATTAAACTCATTTTATATTTTCTTTAAGGTTCACTGGAAAGTGAATTAATACGTGCATATATTTACGATGCCAAGCGACAAGCATTTTGCATGTAGATCCGCTGGGTACAGTATCCTTGTTCGTCAACTAGCCATTTTATTCCGTCTGTACATAACAGAATATTTGATTCACAAACTTAGTTTTTGATTTGGTTCATTACAATTATTCTGGATGTTCATCGATCTCCTTATCTTTTAAAAATGGCAAAATATTATTCTTCAATAACGTCAGCTTAGCATATTTAAATGCACGAAAACGTTAGTTAATTATTCATTGTCTTTATAACATGTTTAATTATGTTAGAATTCGAGGTCCGATACCCACGACAAACAAAGCAGAGATAGCTCTTTAATCAGCTTTACGCTAAATCGAAAACCAAATGTTTAGAATTAATGCAAATTCTGAGCTGCGCAACGATATTTACATAAACTGAAATATTTTCTATCAAGAAACAATCATTTCTGTTCGGCGATTAAACATTATCCAGACTTGGAGAGAAACAACAACTACACTTTTTCGTGCCGCCACCTGTTGAGTATAGTCTTATTTAGCAAGTTCATAGGTCAAGGTAAAAACACCAACACTGAAATACATTGGGAGCAGACTAAATTTAACATTATAATATAATATTGACTTGTTCGAAATGTTTTCGCTGTATTCTCAACCATGAATGTACAAATTCTGGTGTGTATTTCAAGAAGTGGCGAGCATTCAGTCATTTATGATATAGAGATCTATGAAAAAGATGGTCAATTATTAGCATAATTCATATGAAACATATCAAGATCAGTTTTATGTTTCTCGTTTTTATTTTTGAAATATAACTATTTCACAAAACGTATTTTCATAGTGCTATATGCATTGACCATTTCTGTAATATTACGAGATACTGCATATGTAATGTCACACAAGACCTTGTATATGTTTGTTATTCGCAAAGACAGGCTGTCCTTGTGTTGATAAGGTGGCTTAAGTGGGCGACCTTGGAGATAGCAAGCTGCCCTAGTTACTGGTAATATCGACAGGACTTCCTAGTTGCCACATGGTTGAACAGGTGGAGGCCACGCGCTGCCTCGCTAACAGCTGACCAGGCCGAATCTGACTTGTAGTTTTTAACTTCAAACAAAACTTCCTGGGCTGACGAAACTAAAACTGGAGAAACATTTTAAGGCTATGACGTCACATCTCGTTTTAAACGTGAAAAACAACTAATGAAATCAAGTTACCGAGAAAGTCCCGTGCATACTAGTTATTTAGTCACGTTTGTAACGAAAAAGTAAAAAAAAGCAAAAAACACTTCAAGTACGAGGAACAATGCGGCTTTTTTTTTTTAAATTAACATTGTCCCTAATCTTCTATGTAACTTACTGATTTGTTTTAAGGTAAATAACTACGTTCAGCTCGACATCCAAGGTCGAAAGATAAAACACTAGATAAAAAAGCTCCATATTCACCTGATACCATTTTTGAATTGGCGGAAAGTCATTCCAATGTGACGGTTTGTCTGCTTTCTTCACATGATACTTATAAACTATTAAGGTTAGGGCCATTTGACTTTGATAATACATTTTCGAGAAGTGAAAACGAAAAGCAATAAATATAACCATGATATCTGACATTGCTCAATAACCACCACGTGGCTAGAATATTCACGGCTCCAAGACCAGTAACACCAACCCTGGCACCTGCACATATATTTAATTTGAAAATATCTGGATATTGAGCCAGCTTGGGACAAAGAATATTAAGAGTTCAGAAGTTAACGGTGTGTCAGTAGAAAACTATTAGAAGTAGAGTTACAATTCTTGACAGAGTCTGAAATGTCGAGATCCAAAGTTACACAGGTTATTAAGAGATGCAAGGAAATAATCTGAATCTGTATTACAAACAGTTCATCAAATATATTCTTTTTTTTTTCTCACACAAAAACACCATATAATTAGATATTTCTGATCGCTCAAGTCTTGAAGTGGCTCACTACTCTAAGGTATAAAATTGGGTCAACACCAGTTCTAACGACAACATAATATGATACTCGTTAGATGTATATATGATTCTATGAGAAAGAAATAATTTGAAGTGTTTAACCGTTGTACTTCCAAAATAACGTTTTGTTCGATCAGTGACAATAATTTAGTTTTTCTTCGTTGTTAATCGCCCCCCAGTGGCACAGCGGTATGTCTGTGGACTTACAACGCTAGAAACCTGGTTTCGATAACGGTGGTGGGCAGAGCACAGATAGCCCATTGTGTAGCTTTGTGCTTAATTACAAACAAATACAACATATCGTTGTTAATCAGGAGACACGACATTACTGTTATTATGTGATTTATGTCGACAGCATCATATACTATTAGTTTTATGTTATATGGGCTTCCCATATCTGAATATCACTCCCAAAGCTAATTATTATTGCGCTGTCTCGAATAAGTTTTGAATCAATTTCGTTTTTCAGTGAAGTAGCCTTTTTATTGATGATGTTTGTTTACATTTGTGGTTGTTTGTAGTTTCAATTTATCTTAAATGAAATTTTTCGTTGTCGTTACTTTTGTTATCGCTTTTTATTAGCTAATTTCAAACTATATCTTGAATTTCTCGGTTTTTATTGTTCTGGTGGAACGCATTATTGTTATTTAATATTACATCAATCACAATAATAACGTTAATCATCTGAACTTAATCAGGTTTTTACTCTTAAACGTACGTAAGCAAAGTGATTGAAAAGTACAGCACACACACAGACAGATGCACGGTATTATCATAAGTTTCAATTTCTACTAATGTCGTAAAGAAATCCATCAAAGGGGAAACTTCGCGAGTATTATCAGCAACAAAAAACAAGGAGGTAAAGGTTCTTTGAAAAATGTCTGACTCTTCACGTGAAATCAATTGATTCAGTTGTTTCTTATGGTATAAAATCTAGTTTAATTTCCAAGAAAATGGGTGGATTAAGATATTTTATTAATATGTTTTAATTAGGCGAACTATTTTTTCTGTTATGACTCGTTTATAATATACTTTAACAAATGCGCATTATACATTGTTACCTGTGGTACAGGGCTCAGTATATTATTTTAAAATGATTTTAAATATGTAAATCAGCAAGTCACATGACAACTATAGGCGTTATAAAGCCGCGGTAGAACGGAATGCATCATAACTACACTTTGATATTTTTTAATTTTCGTGTGATCTCACCGAAAATCGATCGCTTTAGGGAAGGGTATGTAACATTCCTTTTTGGTGCAACATATTTATACACTCAGATCATAAAGATATACTTAAATCAGGAATTCAGAATTTCCAAGAAGGGAATATCCCTTATACTTAATGGCATTAGAAAACAAAGAGACGTGGATAAACTTGGAATATCAGAACTATCCAGAAAGAGACCAACAACAAGTCGTACCCCAGCTATGATAAGCATAGAAGTGGCGTTTTGTAACAGTTGAGAATCCACGAACACAAAAGTCAGTGACAAAATTTCCACGTGCCATAGACATTAGAAGGCAGTGTAATCAAGAAGGATATCCATACACAAATTGCCTCCATGACATAGTAGTCATTGATGCAGCTGCTAAAGATTTCTTTGAATTCGGACTGTTGAAACGGGCACTGTGAAACTGTGTCTTTGTACAGTAGACGGATTATGGAAAGGAACAGAAAGAAGAAGCCTATTCTGAAAATGACATCCATACAACGGAACATTTTTCTTTTTTGCAACAGAAATTGTGTTTCATGGTTATTTTCAAAATACATGGTCATTAAATAATGGCTGACCGGGCATAACGCATGGACTAAAAAATCACTTTAATATAACGTACTGAACCTCGGTATGATAATATACTATAACAATAAAGTATAGATGGGTATTTTAGGTCCTAAATATGTTTATAATATGTTGTTGTTCTCTCATCTGTGCGGGAAATGAATATTATTGTCAAAATGATTTATTTTTAAAATAAAGGGAATATTTATGCGTACTTAAATTGTTTATACTCCACTAAAATTTTCTGAAATGAAAAGCTAGCAGTAGAAAGAACTCGATATCATTTCTGTAAATACCAACCTTGGTTCTATTAAGTTATTTTTAAGCCCGTAGTTCAGTTTTTCTTCAGTTAAGTATTATAGTAAACACTTTGTACAAAGTGTTAACTGGATTAATAAAATAGCGAATGAACGTATTTTTTTCTTTCGTATATTTTAGAATAGGATTAACTGTTATGCGATATTTCAAACTAAAGATTTCTAATGACTTTCGACTTTCCTGATTATACTAGGTTGTGAAATACGTACATTCCATGCTTAATATTCAGAAAGACTTTGTTTACGTTAAATCTACACAAACGTACAATGGGTGAAACACTTCTTTGAATTGAGTTGCTGAAATCATATTACATAAATTTCGATTTTCCCAAAATTCTTAGTAGGTCGAGTCCATCTTACATGAGATTATATAACATCATCGAAAAAAAAAACCCAACAGCCACAGCGCTTTCAAAACGTATACCTCTGTAAGTTAAAAATACATACAGGGAAAAGTGAGGTAAGACAGTTTCTTTCGGTAAAACAGCCATCCCAGTATATCTTAGCTGTGACGTACTGCCATCTGAGTAGATTATATGTAAATATTGCTTATGTAACCCCGTATATAAACACTTTGATGGGTGGACGCGAACGTGAATGATCAAAGTACATCTTATGTTTTTTGTTTCGTTTTTTGAACAGCTTTTATCTAAGGTAAACATTTTGAATATTTTATGAATGAAGATATGTGAGGGAATTTCACTTTGTTTACTTCAAACAGTGAGGAGTAATAGACAATCGAGGATGCTGTAAAAGATACACAGTTCAAATTCTTAGCTTGTAATAACGCGTGATTGCTTTACGATGAGTGACATAGCATATGTCTTACCCCACGTTAATAGCGTATATTTCTCCGCTGTAGGCGTCAGCTGCAATGTACGTCATTGTCCTTAGATAATGACTTTAGTTATTTAAATACAATTGCTATATGCAAAACTTATGTGAAATTGTAGTTCTTATGAGTTAGGTGGAAGCCTATTTTACTCCATATAGGGGGGCCCGGCATGGCCAGGTGGTTAAGGCACTCGACTTGCAATCTGATGGTCGCGGGTTCGAATCCCCGTCACACCAAATATGCTCGCCCTTTCAGCCGTGGGGGCGTTATAATGTGACGGTCAATCCCACTATTCGTTGGTAAAAGAGTAGCCCAAGAGTTGGCGGTGGGTGGTGATGACTAGCTGCCTTCCCTCTAGTCTTACACTGCTAAATTAGGGACGGCTAGCGCAGATAGCCCTCGTGTAGCTTTGCGCGAAATTCAAAACAAACAAACAAAACAATACTCCATCTAGGGAGTCGTTTTATCCAACCTTGTAGGTAAAACGGCCCCAACCACAAGAAGTGCATTTTTTCAATAACTTTAACTACAAATGACATTTATAATAAAACAGGTGAGAACCGTATTAACAGTTAAGGGTAAGAATCTCACCTTCCCTAAAAAGTTGTGAAACATGTGTAAATGGAAGAACGGGAGCATTTTGATTAAAAATGATGTATTAGGAAAATAACATCCTAAACATCTAGTATCCATCAAAGTTTTATAGACTGGGTTAAGTGTTTCAACTCTGATTTTGTCCAACAGGGACAAATAGAGATAGAAACTGAGGTATATTTATAGCAACTGATAAGTTTCATCTACTTGTAAAACCTTCATCAATAAAACGTCTTCAAAAACTATGATAAACCATAATTTGTATTTCGTTTGCTAAACAGAGACAGGAAAGAAACATTATTAACAAACCAATTTTACTCCATCTTTTATAGTCCACCGGTGGATCAGCGGTAATTTTACGGACATACAACTCTAAAATCCGGGGTTAGCTTCTTTGCGGTAGACACACCTGATAGCCTAATGTGGGTTTGCTGTAATAACAATCAACATTTTAAAATATACATACTTATATTTATGTTAGATTATGGCCTTTAGAGTGAGGACAAATACCTGATTTTGGCCACCAGAGGCTTAGAAAAGGTTGAGACCACAGTAACAAAGTAATGTGTACAGTTATATGTTAGCTGGACTTATACATATAAAATTAAGGTACTGTTGTATATATATTAAAATTATATAGATAAAGCTTTGATTCCGAATACCGAAAAGGTTGTGTTGTTTTTCTCACTATACTTCTCCATTGCTATGTTTACAATCTTTAATGAAAGCCGTTGTTCAGTCACACGTTTCTGATTTTCATTAATTTATTTCAATAATATATAATATTAATACACAACTAAAAACTGGATTACAATGAAAACAAAGTTCTTTTTTTTAAAACCTTTTTTGAATAAAAGCTTTCAAAATTAAAATGGTTGAACAATTTTCCTGAAAAGGACCGAAGGCCGTCTGGAGGAGTCACCTGTTTTAAACACTCGCACCACTATACGGTAGTATGTTGTCTGTTAGTCAGTCAGTAGACACTAAATAACATCACATAAGGGACTTAACGTTGTAGTTTGTACTGTCGTGACGTAAGTAAAGTGTGCGCATGCCATGAATGACGAGAATAATTATTCACTGTCTAGGCTACAACACAGTATGACATATGAACATCAAAAGCAAGAAATAAAAGTATTTGTTACTCACAATTTTGATTTGATTTACTCTTGAAACAGAACACTTTCGTGGACCCTGTGGAAGTACGTCTAGTATATTCTAATTAATAAATATGTATCACACATACAGATAAAAAATTTCATTGGATTTCTATGTTTAAAAAGTAAAAAAAAATGACACCAGAGGTTACAGAAGATATTATTATAATAATCCATTTCTTAGAACAGCTTGCGAACAATGTTGTTCATTGTCAGTTGGTTAACAATTAAGCATTGTCCTTAAAGTTAAGTGAGGAAGGGAAGATAGGTGCAGAAAACTAAAAATGTCTTATTTTCGCTGAAAATATTTTAGTGTAATGAATTACATTTTATGACATCTATCTATTTCATAATTACGATAATATCTAATTTCTTTCAACTACCATAGGGCATTTGGCGATTACACATAGTCATTTTTAAACATAATGACCATGAGTAAAAATATTGAGCATGCAAAACATTCCTTACGTTTTACTCTAACAATTTTGTGATTCACTGAAGAATTTTGTTTGTTTTTAAATTTCGCGTAAAGCTACACGAGGGCTATCTGCGCTAGCCGTCCCTAATTTAGCAGTGTAAGACTAGTGGGAAGGCAGCTAGTCATCACCACCCACCGCCAACTCTTGGGCTACTCTTTTACCAA
>NW_013665752.1:320602-325683 GCF_000517525.1 Limulus polyphemus
TATCTAGTAGATCTTCCCTTCGCTTCGTAGAGTTTGTTGATCCTTTGGGGAATCGTGAGAATCATCTCGTCAATTTTAGATTGTGGGATTTTCACCCACTCTTGCTTCAAAACTGGAGTAGATCGCTCTTCGAAGTTGGTTTTTTTGGTTGTTTCTTGACTTGCTGGTCGAGTATGGCCCAGAGGTTTTCGATGGGATTCATGTCAGGAGATTGGCTTGGCCAGGGCAACTTCTGGATACCATTTTCTTCCTGCCACTTTTGGGTGTTTCTAGCAGTGTGACACGGTGCTCCATCTTTCTGGAACAACGTTGCGTTCTTGTCCACGAAACCCGAAGAATAAAGTGGCAAGAGTCCTTCCTCCAATATTTCGACGTATTTCGCAAAATTTATGTCGCCAACGCACTCTACTAAGCTCGATCTCCCACCAACCCAAACAGCTCCCCAAACCATCACGCTGAAACCACCATGCTTCACAGTTGGCTGCAATCTATTGAGCCAAAACTCTTTGTGAGGCATTCTCCAGACCCATATCCTTCCACTCTCCGAAAATTGAGCGAATCTTGATTCGACTGAGAACAATACAGTCTTACAAAAGTCCAGAGGCTTGGTCATTTGCCCACTTCTTTCGTCTGACTATGTTGGTAGGTCTTAATAAGGGCTTCCGTCTAGCTGCTCTGCAACGATAATCCAATCTGTGGAGAATCCGTTGAACAGATTTCGGGCTCATCCCACCAATTTTGGCCACTTCTGCAGTCGTTAATCTGGGATCCATTTCGATGCTCCTTTTGACAGCCCTTTTTGTCCTCTCCGATGGATCCGGACACTGCTCAGTTGTTTCCTTGCAGTGTTTACTGAACTGCACGATGATTCTGTTGACTGTCGAAAGAGGGATTTCCAAATTCTGCGAAATTTGCCGTTGACTTATTCCACCATCTGCTTGACCAACTATCCTTCCTCTAACAAAATCTGACAATTCGACAGAACCTTGTGTTCTTGGTATGTTGTAGCACAAGATAATTAGTGTGAGGACCATTTTCATTTATATTGTGCTCTGTGAACACAAATTAGTTAGCATAAATCAGTTAAATGACGAAAAATTAGTTGCCTATTTACTTGTGACCACTCAGTGTACACCTTTGTGTATAGTTTTCTTATATATATATTTTTTTACCTCAGTGTTTCAGGTACCTATTATCTTTATATAATTAAAACGCTAAATTTGGTTTGAATTTCGCGTAAAGCTACATGAGGGCTAATTTAGCAGTGAAAGACTAGAGGGAAGGCAACTATTCATTATCACCCACCGCCAACACTTGGGCTATTCTTTTACCAACGAATAGTGGGATTGACCGTGAGATTATAACGTCCACACGGCTGAAAAGGCGAGTATATTTGGTGGGACGAGTATTCGAACACACGACCCTCAGATTGCGAGTCAAGCACTCTAATCACCTGGCCTACAACCCTAAAATTTTTAATTATACATTTCTTGCGTTCTTGTAAATTGTTTTTCTTTATTTATAAGTTATTTTATATGTTATGAACTCTGCATAAACTTTAGAAGAAGATAATGAATTTTATTTATAAATATTTTTCCAGACATCCAATTTCTAAGCGAACATTGTTGATAGTTTATGCTGGAAGTTTTTGTCATCTGTTTGAATGTATTTTCTTATATATATATATAATTTGTTTTTCTTTTTCAATTAAAATTCAAAGATAGCAGACACATTTTCTTTATTGTTGAAGTTATTATACACTGCTTGATGTTTTGCTTACATTAAATGTTATATGCTTTAATCATGAATGCAGTTTGTAATAGGCTTCCCAGTGACACAGCGGTAACACTGAAAGCTTACAACGTTAAAAACTACGTTTCAATACCAGGGGTATACTATGGATAGCCCATTATGTAGCTTTGGGCTTAACTATAAACAAACAGTTTGTAATCTGTGTATTTTTTGTTTTTTTTTTACATTCCGGAGAAGCTTGTTCAGAAGACCACGATAATTTCCAAAATATTCAAGTATAATTGTATCTGCTTGAAAAAAAATCAACAGAAAACTAAGGTAGTACTCACAACTGAATTGTTATAATTAATTTGTGGTTGCTTGAGTGGCTTGGATGTTTTCATTAAAAAGCCTAGCAAATTGTACCCACGTTATCACCTAGTTATTTTCGTTCTGAAACAAATGGATTATAAAAATGTTATACTATGACATAGAATAAATTAAAAGCATTTTATTATTTCTGTTGAAGGTACATAAAACTAAAACACTATCTACATATCTCTCCATCTATATATATGTATATATATCAATCTGTTGACCGTAGCAAATGATATATATATTAATCTGTTGACTGTAGCAAATGATTTAGTGTTTAATAAATTTAATTTTTGCATGAGCATTTCTGACTGAAGTAAAGAATTCACATATCTATAAGTTTCTGAGGAAATTGTCAAACTGGATATTAACAACCTATTTACTGACACACCAGAGAAAATTAGGTTTAGAAAACAAAAGTTTAAGCCTATCATACGTTTCGACACAATTTAGCGTCTTCCTCGGTAGCTTTCCAGCCTTTTTAAAATCATCTTCAGTATTTAAAAAAAAGTGTTGGACTAAATATGTGTAAAGTTTCTTGTATGTCGAAAAATATTTTTTATCATCAGATTATCTTCTTTTAATATTTTTTTATGTTGGAGATATCTTTTCTTGAAAGCTTTTCCGAAAAAAATCGTGGGTTTGCTTATTATGATCGTTCTCTTATGTTTTTCTAATGATATAGAGAACTTTTGTTATATATTTCTCCAATCTAAATTAAAATACACATTACACATGTATATAATGTGTAATGAGAATAAGATAATGGATATATTGTTCCACGTCTTTATTATTGTACAGTTTATTTTCATCGCATTCATTCAGTAATTATGTCTAGCTTTACCACACATCTTTTCTTTACTTGCACGCTTATTTGACTTTTCATTTCATTCTACAGGATGAATTCCATCCATTTATTGAGGCTTTGCTGCCTCATGTGAAGGCCTTTTCCTACACATGGTTTAATCTGCAAGCCGCTAAACGCAAATACTTCAAAAAACATGAAAAACGAATGTCGACGGAAGAAGAAAAGAGGTGTAAGGAAGAGCTCCAGGTAAATATATAGTTTTATGTGATATAGGAGGAAATTATATAGTTTGAAATAAGAGGCAGAAAGAGAATGTTTAAGATTCCATTACTTTTGACACAAGCGTAAGACTTTGACGAATTACGACTTTTGGTACACAAGAGATGGTTTGAGAAGTTAGTAATATTATCTATAATACACATTGACAAACATGTATAAAATTCTATTGATTAATACTTCAAACAGACCGGGAATGATTTTCATAATCCAACAATTTTGGTAAAACTAAGACCTAACCGATACAAATAAACTTGTAGGTTATATTATAAGGCATGTTTTCTAAGCATTTGACAATGGATTTGTTGTGACTGACCAGCTAAAAATTCGGTTATTCTTCAGAAAATTCTAACAAAATTAAACAAAACAATTTTCACAAACATTTGAAGTTGTAAAACAAGACATCAGGGCTGTTGTATCTTCTGTTCTTGAGCGCTTTCCTTTTGAGCAGAATTACAAGGTCCATATGATACCATTTGGTGGGTAAAGACATTTTTGTTAATTGATTCATGCATATTCTTATTTTTCAATCACATCTTTTTGAAACAGGAACAAACAATTTAATAATCGTTAAACAATAAAATAAAAGCTGTTTAAAAGATGGGATTTTGAGCATTCTATTTAATGAAAGACAGCTAATTTGATTTAATACAATATACGATAGTACGATATAAAATCAAAAGTAATGAGTAACGATTGATTCCTCACAGGGTTGAATTAATGATACAGTTCAAACATTAAATAGTTATTCATTTATATTCTCTTACGTTTTATTTTGATCCGATAATGCTAAGATAATTATAGGTAAACACATGATATTATTTTATATAAATTCCCTGAAACTATTTTTTAAAAATCCACTTACCCGTTCATCTTTCAATGATGCTCAAGTATTCTCCAATTTTCTTTTTTTATTGTATAACTTATCCACAACATCTTGTAAAAACATCCATCTTCTTTGTTAGGCCCGGCATGGCCAGGTGGTTAGGGTGCTCGATTCGCAATCTGCGGGTCGCGGGTTCGAATCTCCGTCAAACCAAACATGCTCACCCTTTCAACCGTGGGGCGTTATAATGTGACGGTCAATCCCACTATTCGTTGGCTGTGGGTGGTGACTAGCTGCCTTCCCTCTAGTCTTACACTGCTAAATTAAGGAAGGCTAGCGCAGATAGCCCTCGTGTAGCTTTGCGCGAAATTCAAACAAACAATTTTTTTTTGTTGGTTAACGACACGATAGACAATAATTACAAAAAGTAAAAACTTTCGTCTTCTGACATTCTGCAGCAACTTTCATTTCTCTTACAGAACATATTTTATAAATTTAAGTTTTATAGTGGAATAAAACAAAAAAAGGTCATAATTTCTATCAGGTACCAACATGGTGGAATGAAACATAAAATTCCTTAGTAACTTTCGTTTTTCATTCAATTAACATCGGATAGGTTTAATATCAGAAAGATGTTTGATAAAAACGCTTCCTTTGATGAGCTAAGTATTTAATATAAGTATAAGTATTTATTATTTATATATATATATATATAAGTATTTATTTAATATAAAAAATCATTTGTTTTCATATTACTTTACAAATTTTCGGCTGTTTCTGATAAATTATGTATTGTGACAGACAATGGAACAGTCGGCATAAATCTACTACTTCCTCTTGATTAGTCTCAAGCTGCCAATAAAAAGACATTTTTAGATATGAGCTGATCAAACATGAAATATCATTAAAATCATAAATAATATTCAACGTTAAACTGGTACACACTTGAAAAAAAAATATTTAGGCCTATCTATGGCCTTCAAAAAGTTGACGGCTCTACATGTTTCGACGTTACAACATCTTCCTCAGTTGTAAAGTTGAAAATTTAAATGACGTCTTCTTTTT
>NW_013665752.1:326053-332631 GCF_000517525.1 Limulus polyphemus
GAATATTATTAATGATTTTAACTTTATACACAAATGCCAAAATACTATAATTATGAAATATCATCATTTTTCATTCAAAATGACGTAGAAGTGAATACCTTCTTATCCGGTTGTAACATTAAAAACTTAACGCTGTGATTTTATGTAACTGATAGACATATACTGACATCACAAATCAAACTCAACAATCATAGTGTAGTGGCTTGTAGCCTGTTCGCAAAGGATGAAATACTATATTAGTCAACCTATTAAAATGCAATAAAGCCTTTTAAATACGGTGTCATGTGTGTTTCCGATCATCGAAAATAATATACAGTCTACTTGCTGCAGTGGAAGCAGGAAGTTCGAATAAACTTGATTATATTTTTTTTTAGATTTGTTTGGCTAGACGTTATACTTCTAACAATTGGCTGAGGCTTAAAAGGTTTCATTTGATTAAACGTAATGGTAAAGAATAAAGACCAAAAAAACTCCATGTTGTTTTGAAAACAAGTTCATGAATAAGATATGTATATAAATATGTTTTTAAGATTTGAAATACTTTTCTTTTCCATTTGCAGTGATTCCTCTACCCAAGCTATCTCATCAGTAAACTATTGCTTTTTTACATGACACATTGTCTTGGCTGTGTTACAGTTTATTGATAAAACAAGACCTGCGACCAGTATACGTGCAAAATTTTATTTGTTAGGGAATAATTCCGATTACCAAGAATTCCAGCCAACGTAAAGGAGTGATATTTCTAAATAATTCCGGAAGATAAAAACATTTTATGTGCTGGTTAATTTTTTTAGTTCAAGAATAAAGCAATAACCATGTCAGAATACGTAAAATAACATATTACTAGTTTGGCAAGAAAACGCAAAAAAAAACTTGATTGTGATAACTTACAAAAACACGTTATTGCTTGTATACATAGTAAAATGAGTCATATAGACATACATGCAGTTGTTTAAAAATTTTAAAAAAATGCTCCAAAATAGAAAAACAACTATATACCTTGGAAATGATTACTCTGTCGCTTTATTAATTTAGTAGTGTATATGTGTGTGTGTGTGATTACCTGTAATTACTTCCACACTTAAAATCTCAGAAATTATACCTGGCACTATCTAATAAACAAAATATTTTGTACAATAAACAAAGTAAAAAAGAAGAGAATTAAAATATTACAAAGGAGGAAGCTACAAACCCACGACTTGTAAACAATCGAAGGCATCTAAAATCTGGTATATTATTCTCCTCCCTTTTCTCTGTGCATACAGATTATACTTTATATATAAATGTATGTGTATAGTGAACTTAAAGATGAAACTCGAAAACTCTGTAAATTTACAGAGTACTTATCTATTATGTATGATAATCATCAAATATATGTATTTTATTATCTTATTCTTGCTCATATGTTGATTTACAGAATGAACGGTCAGAGGTGAAACAGAAGTGGGCCTCTCGTCTGTTAGGCAAATTGAGGAAAGATGTAGCTCAGGAATGCCGAGAAGACTTTGTTCTGGGCATTACGGGGAAGAAGTGGCCAACGTGCGTTTTAAGTAACCCGGATCAAAAAGGCAAAATGCGAAGAATTGACTGCCTAAGACAAGCTGACAAGGTATTGTTACACGTCTGTTTTGTATTTCTTGTATCATATTGAAAGCCACATGACATATCGAGATCTCACCCATCAGTAATCTTGAGGAGAGAACACCTGTTGACTCATTAAGAATAATGATCACTGGCATTCTAGTGACATGGCACCTCTTGTAAAAATCTCATATTGACAACTAATTGGCATTCTAAACGAAAGAACTTTAAACGCGTCGAGGTTTTACGTCATCAGGATTATCTGTTGTCAGAATGCCTCTTGGCACGTCCAGGTTATCAGAGGATGGATATTCCTGGTGACAGAAAGTCTCTTGACACATCCAGGTTATCAGAGGATGGATATTCGAGGTAACAAAAAGACTTTTGACACATCCAGGTTATCAGAGGAAGGGTATTCTTGGTGATAGAACATATCTTGACACATCCAGGTTATCAGAGGATGGATATTCTTGATGACAGAAGATATCTAGACACATTCAAGTTATCAGAGGATGGATATTTCTGGTGACAGAACATATCTTGACACATCCAGATTGTCAGATAATGAATACTCCTCAAGGCAAAACGCCTCTTGATGCATCTAGGCCTCAGTTGATCAGTTTGGTTTTTAGCATTTGGAAAGCTTATAATTGTGTTTTTGTTTTCCATGCTACATAAGAAACTTATTATTGTATAGTAAATTCATTACAGTGTAGCACAACTATTGAAAAGTATTCACTAATACATTGTAAAAAACTATTCAGGGTAAGTGCTTACAAGCGTCCTATCTCTAATATGTAACGATTGTTTTCATAATTCTGTGTTTGTTCATATGAGAATAATCTTCAGCATGTAAGCTAATACATGTGTAAAAAAAAACTACTTTTGACTTCTTAACTCTCTCTCTCTTTTCCTATCAATTTTGTAAAATTATTGTAATTTATTATTCTTGCCTATAGAAGACTACGACTTCCATCATTTTAATCCACATGCTGTTGGTGACATTGAAGTTACTTTTACTAATTGTTAAGTAGTTCGTTGCTTGTTAAATATGCCACGATATGAACATGCACCGTAATTTGGGCTTAATATGAGAATTTCTTTTCATGATATTAAGTAAGTTAAATTTTACTTGTAAACTTTAAGTAATAAAGATATTAAAACAGAAGAATAAAATTTTAAAGTTAATTTTCAACATTGAAAAACCTGATATGTCCCCAGTCTTCAGTTACAACACTGGAAATAATATTTTAGTATAGGCTCATTTACATCTACTTGAATAGCATTCTCGACATTGCTTGTGTACTGCATATTGAATATCACAAAAGTAAAACATTTTCAGACAACTGAAAAATGTCATCAATGTTTTCTAAGTTTTGAAAAAGAAAGTAAAGAAGGTTGATGTATGTGAACTGAAATTAGTAAGACTAGGAAAAAGGAAGCAACAGGGGCAAATGTCATCTTAAAATTGTACAGAAGGATAAATGTTCCCATCTCATCTCTACACAGGAATGTGAAATAAATCCAGAGAAACGGCTATAAGCTATCAAGAACCAGACAGTATTGTATACGTGGTTCATCGGAAAAAAAGGAGAAAAACGAACAGAAAATTGTTTTAGATTCAGCTAAATGTATCATATTTCCCGATTTTTGTTTGACACTGAAGGAGAGAGAGTATGAAATATGTGATATTTAACAGCATAGTTATCTTTACCAAAGTTATCTTTAACATGTTGTTATTAAACTGTAAATTAATCAATGATTCTCCTTTACTGGTAATGGGGACATTTTGTTTAGGCAATTTAAAACCCAAAAAGTCTGATCTGATGTATGAAGCAAACAATTTTACAGTGTTCAAAACAAAAGATAACGGTTGTAGTTTTCTGTCTGTTTATATAATTAAATGGTTTTCATAACAGTTCTCTCTTTTTCTGCTCTGAAACTTTTAAAACTTTTTATATGTGTAATTCCACCCTCCCCCTGTGTCCTCACTTGAGGTTTTACCTTTCTGAATCCTATTGGAAAATACGCTCAAACTCCTCTTCTGATGTCCTCATTTCTATACCCTCAACCAGAAAGGTTTTCTTTTGTATATGTATTATTAACCTGAATTGCACACTTCTAGCTCTTAACCTTACTTTCTTTAATAATGCCATATTTTATGAAACTAGCTATATTGGTCTTAGTGGGAGAAAGTGTACAAGTATAGTTCATGTAGTACGGCAGACAAAAGAAGACGGATGACACAACCCACGATATTTTGATCTTTATTCCCTCCCAGTAGGACTCTGCTTGAATAAAATGTTGATATAGGTGTTCACTTCAGTGGCGTGAATGTTTTGGATGGGTGGCTGCTTTCAAAAGCTAAATGTTAACCATCCCGCCCTCTAACGTATATTATCCTATGCTTCTTTTTTCTGATTAAAATAAGGCATAACATTGTAATGGTGGCTTCATGACTTTGCTATGGGCTATTTTACAAGTAGTAGGGAATTATGCATTTGTCATACATAATTAATACAAAAATGGGTTTAGCTAAACCTTGAAACTGTGCGAATCGTTCAACAATATGGACCTAACTTCTAGTGCTATTGTAAGGTACAACTCGTTTTCCACAGAATGTTTCCTTTATGTGAGTGTTAAGAGAACATATACCTTGAACAAACACTACTTCAATAAGGCTTGAAAACAAAACATATTTTAATTATTATGTATAACACCCTTTAGATAAATGGTCCATAACTGTTATCGAGTTAAAGACATCAATCTTTATTCAAAATACATCTACAAGTTAAATACTAAAATCTAAATGTGTGGCCACCAGCGAGATAATCTTACTTTCATTATTAGGAATAACTGGCCAGACTTGGATCTAATTTAGTAAAAACAATATAAGGGACAAACTTATTCAATAAACAAATGCATGATATGTTCTTGCAATAAATAGTTTGTTAATATACAGATGTATTTTAATGTAAAATATTTACAGTTCCTAAAGTTAATATTAGTTTTCATGAAATATTACTTCCTATCTTAAACTACACCTAATTGGGCTAGCCATTTCTCCATATAACATTCTGTTTTTAAATTTCGCTAATTAAATTTCAACTAACCTAACTGTTTTACGTTAATTTCTTAAAGTGTAGCATACATCAATACTAAACCTCTCAATTGTAAAGGCTAACACCAAGATAAAGTTTAACTAAGAAACTTGTTTCTGCTAGACTCTTTTAGTCATACAAAATCCAGTAGAACACGTTAGGTGTCTACTTTATTAATACTACCATAATTAGCCTAAGACAGTTTATTTAGCAGTGCACAGTCCAACCGAACGTTAGTGAGACATGTTCAGGGGTTTAATAAAACTTTTTAAGGACCGTGTTCCTCATCTGGTACTGCCCTAAAAACTCCATGGTTTGTGATACTCATTCTGATGTTCAGTATTATATCTGACACAGTCAGTTTCATTACAACAAGGATAGTGAGATTAATCTTAGCCTCGCATCTTCACAAACTTTCCCTGTAATGTTAAATATTCAATATAAAAGTTTCGGGTATTTCATGTTATGAAATCTTCATACTCCAGGACGTACGAATACAATTAATTTATAAGTATGTTTCGGTATTTATTTGATAACAAAGATTAAATTTATCCTCGATGATACACAGTAAAAATATCTGTATAAAAAAACTTCTGTAATACATGTTATTTCCTGCATATGTATATTTTAATTTCCCTATCTTTACTATTAATGCCCGGCATGGCCAGGTAGTTAAGGCGTTCTACTCGCAATCTGAGGGTCGGGTTCGAATCCCTTTCCCACCAAACATGCTCGCCCTTTCAGCCGTGGGGGCGTTATAATGTGACGCTCAATCCCACTAGTCGTTGGTAAAAGAGTGGTGATGACTAGCTGCTTTCCATCTAGTTTTACACTTCTAAATTAGAGACGGCTAGCGCAGATAGCCCTCGTGTAGCTTTGCGCGAAATTCGAAACAAACCAAACCAAACTTTACCATTAATATCGAGTCACTTCTGGCGCTAGTTGATGATAGCAAACTATAAATAGTAAAAATTTAAAGTGAAAATGGCTGCGGCCATAGCACTCAGAATTATTGGGTATATTCTGTCTATCACATATAATAGAAACAATAGATACTAAATTGGAAAACAAGCTACGGATTCAATAAGGGGGTTAGGATTTTGGTGGTAGGATCCACAACGTCTCAAATCCCACTCACAGTCTATAGCCGGTTGTAAGTATGATAATTACTACTAAAGACGTAAAAACAGAAATCTGATGACACCCTTAATTTTTGTCAAACATTATCACCTAGTCTCCATATTTTTTGTAAGTTGTAATAATACTTGATATTTGTAAATTCTAGATAAGATGTCTTAAACTATAAAACCCACTTCTATAGTTCTTGTACCTCTACCTCCTCCCTTAACAATAACGTAATATTTCAAGCAAACCTGGGTAAAATGAGCCAGGCTTAGTTGCCTGAAGTCAGTCTTTCTCATCCAGATGTACTAAAAGTTTTTTTTATAAATACCGCTAGTTTATATATTAATATTTTATATGCTAGTTTCCTCTAGAAAATTAATATTTCAATTTAGAAATAATTGCATTCAAATTGTTTTTACGTTTTAATAAGTTATAAAATTTATTATAAAATAACTTAAAGACTTTAATAATTTCAAAATTATTGTAGCCATAAAATAAAAGTTTTGTATTGCTAGATATCTTGTAATTTGTAATATTATTGTACCTTTTAATAGTATGTATGACATCACACTATTTTTATGGCTTCAGGAGTAACTATCATGCCCAAAACCGACTATGGACGGTTAGTGGGTAGTGGGATCTGTTCGTTCTAGCACCCATTTATTAACCCTTTATTGAAACTGTAGCTTGCGGTTAGTGGTAGTGGGATCTGTTCGTTCTAGCACCCATTTATTAACCCTTTATTGAAACTGTAGCTTGCTCTCTAGTTTT
>NW_013665752.1:333013-337207 GCF_000517525.1 Limulus polyphemus
CTCTCTAGTTTTACATATGTTGTTTTGATTATGTCTAAGAGCATTTTGGTGCTATGGCCGAAGAAATTTTCGTTTTAATATACCACCATTTATACTTTTGTATAAATGTTATAACTTTATTTTATTATAGTTTCACTGGCGCGTACATGATGTATATATATATATATATATCGCAATACCGTTATCGGTCCTGGTTGACATCTTATTGCCATAACGGATAATGTCTGTGGTAATAGCATCCAAATGTGTTGGGGATATCCCATCTATCAGACAATATCCAAACGCCGATGTCAATCTAGTCAGCCGTCATAGGAAAAAAAAATCATCAATCAAATAAGAGTACGAAGCTGAGTGTTTACACCCTCAACGTCTCAGCTTCTACTGCCTTTCACTGTCTATAGCCAATTGTGGGAAGGCAGTTACCCTTAAAAGCTACTGTTTTGTGGAGTATATCAATGTATTATCTACGTCTTTGTTCAGTTTTCAATATTATTATGTCTGACTTGGGTTTTGTATTACCCATGAAATTTGGTATGTTACTTATTTTCTAATCTCCGTTAATTCCTTATTTGATGAAAGCATTTTCTACTTATTTTGATTTTACATTTAACTGATATTGTAACTTTTAAATATAACTATCACGTTTATTCGCTTAAGTTTTAATTATTTTAATTAAGTTATACCCATTTAATCTGAAGTGTGGCTAAATAAAAAGCTTATTTTGTATTATAAGTTATTGTGTCGTGACTCTGCAAATGGTTTTGCTCTTATTCTCTTAAAGTTTTGTTTATATTTTGCTGTTTTGTAGATCCTAAAGTTCTAATTTATTCAATCACGATGGATATGCATCCAAATGAAATTAGGATATTAACCTTAATTTCAAAGTAATTCTGGATCTATCAGACTTATTCTAGTATAAATTGTAGCTGTCTTTAGAAATCTACTATTGACTACTGTTTAGGAAATCGTACTGCGTGGTCTCCATAACTTTCAAACTGACTTTTGCGTTGACGTGAACTTGTTGAGTCTTGGTGCAAGACTAGAAAAATGACTTTTTTAATCTCCTAACCAACATTCTTATGATAATACAAAGTTGTCTTAACCTTTCATTAGGTTTCACGACAAAGAGCGAGTTTTGTAACTAATGTGTTGGGAAATGCTTCTCTACCTCTAAGATATATAAATATATATAAGATATTGCTTTGCCTTCATTCTAAGTCTCAGTTTGCAGCCAGTCTTCAGTTTTAAACGTTCTATCCTTTAATTCAGTAGTAATAAAAATTAATTGTAAGTTTATTCAGATAAAGCTAATCTGGCCAGAATACCAAGTCAAGGCTTAATCCATTCATATTCTCTGTGTAAATAAAATTAATTTTAATTTTTAAAGAGAAATAGTACCTCTCGATTATTTTAGTCTGTCTTTATTTCAGTTTTCACAATTTCCATCACTTTGACGATCTTTCTTTTCTTCTTAGTTTCTGTTTCTTATCTGCCCGCAAATCTTTTGGTTAAAGTGTCATTAGCTTACCCGTGATTCCTTTCGGCAGTCACGAAGAACATAAAGTTATTATATATATATGTGTGAATATTAAATTGTGTAAATTTATTTCAAAGCATACCAGTTTTTCATCCTTTGACACATTTCTCTCTCTCTCTTATTATTGTCAAATATACAAAAGTTGAATAATGCCCTGGGAGTGCTATTTTAGCACTTAACTTTAAATATCCGTTCAACGTATTTTTGACATTGTTATAGAGTAACTTCATTTGTATCTTTAAAAAGTTTTATAAAACTAACTACATTAACCTCTTATCTCACTAAGTTTCATGCCAATATTCCCATAACTCAAGGAAGGTCCACAAACTCGCTATATATACTTACTAGTCCTGGGCCTGCTAATACTTAAGTAGGTTTAGGTACCCGATTGATCAGTGCCATATCAATCGGATTGAAGGTTTATTAAATACAGTTCATGGTTTTCTATATATACATAATAGCGTGGGTTACATTATATGTTTCAGATGATCATTGAATATCACATATTCAGTTTCAGGAAGTTATAAAGTAGTAACTTATATTTTGAAGGTTTTATACGTGATTAATATGTCTATAATTTTGTAATAAACTTGTGTTTCTAAAAACGTTTAGTTTCATATTCACACTTCGGTTTGTTTCTTCTTCTGAACTGGAAGTTTAAAGTCATTCTTTAAAGACTTTTGTTGTTGTTGTAACTATTGCTGCCAATGACATATATTTAAAGTCCTTTGTTGTTGTTGTAACTATTGCTGCCAATGACATATATCCATCAATTTGTATCTTATTATTTCGAACTCTCCTTTGGATATATTATCCGATGCTTCAAACTGACATGTTATTTAACTGTAGTAAACTATTCACACATCAAGAAGGCATGGTTATTTGAATCTTCACATAACTGACAATGTTTATTCTACAGATACTAGCATATTTCTATTTCTTTCATTCGTAAAAGTGAATTTCATTTTTTAGCTATCCGTATCTATTTTCACAACACTATTTTTGGTTAGTGAATCTCGAAGTTGATACTTTATAACGTATTCAAAGAAATTACAAAACCAAATGGACAATCTTTGAATGACTGCAAGACTATTTGAATTGAGGATTCTAGTTCGATCCTGAGAAATGTTTGGTCACTCTACACTTTGGTGATCATGGGTCCTTTTTTCATATATGAAAATTGAAAAATAACTCAAAGCAAATGAATTTTTGGTTCCGCAACAGTTGAACGAAAGATTAAAGCTGGCTTTTACAGCAATCTTGAAAAGGTTAAAGCAACAACGACGAATAAAGATATTTTTATGAATTTATATTACGAGTTAAGTTGGGTGTTAGCCTCACTGGGGTAAATGGGATGATGATGTAGTTGACATATTTGTAGGAAGAATAAATTAATTTCGGCTTTCATAGACTTTTCTCCTAAAAATAGAATGTATGATCAGAAACACTGCATGTTTGTAGAACAGCTAAATGAAAAAGTAAATAAGTTAATAAAGGCTATAATGAAAAAGTGAATCACCTTTTCTTCAATTTCTACCCAGTTAACAAATGAGGTAAACTGTCTTAAACTTACTGCATATAAAACATAATTCTTGAAGTTTGAAGGGTATATCCAGAATAAAGCATTAAACGTCTCATTTTACCAGTCTTATGTGTAGTAAACTCTTTTTGTATGATATATAGGAGAAGAAAAAAACGATCAAAATAAGTCACATGACTTTTATTAAAGATCTTGAGAGGGTTAGACAATAATTTCAACGTAGTTGTTTATTTCCAAATAGGTTATTTTGAGCTGAAACGTTTCTTAAGTAATCTTTAAAGTTATTATGTCACCGACTAGAATATGAACGTTTAACCTCTAAGTATATCCTCATAACTTTTTAGTAGATATGTGTTTATCAATATTTGCTCATATAACAAGGTTGAAAGTGAAAAGCTATTTATTTAGATATTATATATAAATATAAAACCATAAATTTACAAACCTACGTTGTTTTTAGTATGATATTAACCCACCTGGTTGGCATAGTTCTGAGGTTTTATAGTTCTAAAAATCGGGTTTCGGTACCCGCTGTTGGACAGCCCATTTGTGTAACTTTGTGCTTTCCAACAAACATACACAAATACGATGTCCTAAATTTATATGATTTCACAACATAAAATATTTCCTCTCAAAGTCACAAGGAAAACTGAATGTGAATAACATTCACACTCGGCCCTCTAATTATGCGAAGTCCGTAACCAAAATTAAAGAAATAGAATAAACTTAAAACTCTAGATTCGAATATGTATGTCTTGATTCTGAATTAGTTTTCGTTATAAATAAATACGTCTGTGTCAACAGTTACACATGTTGTACTTTGTATCAGCACATGATAAAATACATAATTAAAATGATTAATGTTCAGTATTTGTTGTTTGATCGCATTTTCAGTACAGCATTCTATTGCATACTTGTCGTGTATTCAAGTATGTGAATTTTTTATATGTTTCTGACAAAACAACAAAGACTAATGTTTTTTTATTACAACATAGTTGAAGAGGAAATAATGGAAACAGCAGTAGTTTTCTATAGTAGAATTATTATATTGTTTTGAGATGTCTATATATATATATATATATATATATATATCATATATATAGAATATCTGTCTTGT
>NW_013665752.1:337228-342079 GCF_000517525.1 Limulus polyphemus
AGTTACTAACGATAAGTCTTTAAAGTTTTGTTAAATTAAAACGTAAGTGTCTTTCTAGACCTCGCTGTCCGTACCATCGCCCTTCGGTCCGGTACAGCACGAGATGTCTATATATATATATATATATATATAATCATATATATGAATATTTTGTTCTGTTGGCATTTGAATAATAGAATGGTAACGTTTACAAATTTGTTAGACAAAAATTATCAACGTTTGAGTTCTTATAACAAACATATTTGAATAATAGGTGTGGCGGTTGGACTTGGTTATGGTGATCCTGTTCAAAGCTATTCCCTTGGAAAGCACAGACGGGGAACGTCTAGAAAAGTCACCCGAGTGCCTGCATCCTAGCCTTTGTGTCAACCCGTTCCACATAAATGTGTCCGTCCGAGAACTCGACCTCTATCTGGCCAACTTTATATTCAGTCAAGGTACAGTGGTAATTTACGCCCAGAAGTCATTCAACTTGTACTCTAAACAGATCATACACTTTAGAAGCTTATCTATGTTTATGACGTCATTATAGGTCACAGTTTAATATCTGTAATGCAGTAAAAGGTCACAGTTTTAATTGATTTATAGGTGTAAAGCAGTTAGGGATCACAGTTTTTGGTAACGTGTACAAAAGAGGTCAGAATAATTGATCTATGTATGTCACTTTCTTATTGTTTTACGTTTAGTAAATGATACTTATGTATGACTTGGATAGTGGTCACAATTTAACAACTTAAATATATGTGTAACGTAGATATAAATAAGCATTTAGGGTCAGTAAACTTATTCATCAATAAACATACCATCTTTAATTTCTGACAGATTTATTAAGGAAAAACAAAGTTAATTTAAAATTAACTTAATTGAAGTTTTAAGATGGAGAAATAACTATATTATATTTTGGGCTTTTCTTCCATCCAAATTCACATAAAGCTTTACTGGGCGAAATTCCTTAATATCGATTTACCTAGACTGACGAAACAAATATAACTCAAATCTGCAATTCTTACCTAATCGTCACCATGTGGGTAAGTGGTAAGTTTTCGGACTTGCAAGTCCAAAATCTGGGACTCGATTCCTCACAATAGATAGAACTTAGATATACCATTGTGTAGTTTAGACTCAGGTGTTCATGATTTCAGTTTGTTACCTGATTGGGGGCTAACATGTTTTGAATTATTTTATTTGTTTTACTTTCGCAACTTGGACATCTAAGGTTTGAATATGGTAATTTTACTAGACAAAATGAATTTTGATCTCCTTCCAAATGCAACTGAAGTTAATGACAACGTTCTTGTCTAGAACATAGGATTAATAGCTTATGCCAGTCAGCATCTTTAAAAGTGGGTTACACCTTCCATATTTCTTCCATCTTCTCTTAATCAGCACTCTAAGTTTTTAGAGTTCGTAAGATAGTGTGCGCTCAAGAGTAATGTAAAATTTTCTGAGATAAAAAGGGGAAAAAAGAAATCACCACCATCATAAACTAAAGAAATAGACCACGACAGTTGCCATTTGTTCACAAAGTCCTAAGAGTAGCGTTTCTTTATTGATGAAGAGCAGGTTTTATGATACTATGCTCAACCCCTGCTGTTTCACCACTTCCTGGTCATATTTAACGATGTTCTCTTGTCATTGTCTTTTGTCATATCCTTTCTTTGAGACTACATAGGATCTAAGCCTAATGGTTAGAGACGAGGAAGCAAATGTCAGCTTTTTCTTAAGTTAAGATATGATTTAATGCACTGTTTCTACCTCTTATTCCATTTTTATTATTTATATTTTTATTTATTTATTGAAACCCTGAGCAATAACACTGTTGAAGAGAAGGAAACGTATTCTCAAAAATGAAAAAAAATATAAGTATGAAAATATGGCCTACAAAGCGCACTCTTCCGAATATTGTCGTTCTTAAATAGCTATCGAAAATTAATTACTCCTGACATTACTAAGTACGATAATTATATAATTCAAGCTTTATTTTTTTAAACTGGCTTAAGCTAAGGAAAAACAAAACTACATATGATAGACAGTCCTGAATTTGTTAAAACACATTAATGAGAAATCGCTCAGCGAATATTTACTTATTATTCGAAAATAAATTCAATATTATTTTCATTACATTTTGAGTCAATAGTACAATTTAGGATTAATGCTAATGTATGTCTTTGTAATTTTGTAAAATTAAAATGACAAAAACAGAATACTAAGAAATATGATATTTTATTAATTTGAGAAAATGATTTTAATTTTTTTTTTCGAATTATAGATGATTCACAAACTTCACGTTATTACTTTAGTGAAGGTAGTATACAAGTGTTATCATTCTATATTATAGATGATTCACAAACTTCACGTTATTATATTAGTGAAGGTAGTATACAGTGCTATCGTTCTATATTATAGATGATTCACAAACTTCACGTTATTACTTTAGTGAAGGTAGTATACAAGTGTTATCATTCTATATTATAGATGATTCACAAACTTCACGTTATTACTTTAGTGAAGGTAGTATACAAGTGTTAACATTCTATATTGATTGATAATGAACTGTGCTGTATCGATGGTTACAAGGAAGAATTTGTAACAAGGAATTTGGATTAGCATCTAAACACTTGGCAGTAAATTGAAATAATTTTCTAATATCTTTCTAGTAGCTCTGATCTCAGGGATTTAGAACTAGTAATAAATTATCTTGCAGTAAATTGAAATGAGTTTATAATATTTTTGTAACAGCTTGGTATATCTAGACTTTAAATCAGGATCAGTTGTTCGTTTTGTGGATACCAACACTCATAGTGATAACTTTAACGTTACATTAGGCGAAAACATTATTGCTTAATTTATGAAATATCAAAGAACATTGAAGTAATTTCAGTCTTTTAATTTTATTTCTTAAGACTCCCTACGAGGTTACAGTGAGCCAGGATGTGATAAAGAAGATGAAAGAGGTGAGGTACAAGAACCTTTTATGTCACTATTTACATTTAGAATAAGTACAGGAGTTGTATGTTTAAAGTGGTGTTTCCATACTTTTGCCCCCTTTGGCACAGCGGACTTACAACGCTAGAAACCGAGTTTCAATACCCGTGATGGGCAGAGCACAGATAGCCCAATGTGTAGCTTTGATTCTAACTACAAACAAACTGTTCTAAACTTTTATAAGCATACTACGAAAAACGATTAATTTGTGTAATTAAAAACAGCTTTGCAATTTTCTGTAACTTAAAGATGTATATTTTCAGTCTAGATGTTTAAATTCAAGTTAGTTCATTATCAAAACATTATAAGTGATGTTTTAAAGCATCTTAAAGCTTTTTAATACCTCACTTATCTAGACGATGACCAATGTCTTCTACACAGCCAAACTGTATACATGAAAGCATTATAGACCACTATAGGCGTATGATAAGTTTATTTGTTTATTCCTAATTTTTTTGCGCAAAGTTTCACAAAAATTATTTACGCGTAGCTTTCTGTCGCCTGATCAAACAGCGGGATTTTACCGTCGCTCTTTTGGATCCACGTGGTTACAAAGTGCGGAGCGCGCGTCTGTGGCAGCGGAGCTATAAAAATAATTTGTTTATTTGTGTTGCATTTCGCGCAAAACTTCTCGAGGGCTACTAGTTGTGTACTAAAGGGAAGACAGTTTACCAACACAACTCAACGCCAACTCTATGGCTTATCTTTCCCAACAGATAGAGGGAATAACCGTCACATTATATAACGTGCCCATGGTTGAGAGAGTGATCATATTACGTGACGGGTTTCGATCCCGTTGTCCACAGAATGCGAGTCGAGCGCCCTAACCACTAGGCCAAGTCAGCCAGAAAAAAAAGTTAATTAAAAATTTATAGTATGTGCCATGTAGGATAAATAATCAGAATCGGAGGCCCCACATTTCAATGCAATTAGCCAGTAACATCTGCCACTTACACGTCTCCTCTTAAGCGAATGCTGGATTGATTGTCACTTTTATAACACAACCAAAACTAAAAATGAAAAGAGTATTCGGCTTTCTCGAGACTTGAATTACCCGACCTGCTGCCTGGCCCTACAAAACTAATTTTCGGAATTAATTCCACATCTTTGTGCTACTTAAACCTGCCTAGAAGATGAGCAAACAACGAATTGAAGCAACTGCGTAAATCAGTGCATTAAAAAAAAAAAAAAGACACCCAAAAACATGATGTTTACGTACGAAATAAAGTGTAATGAATTCAGACAAAACGGGAAATTTCAGATTTCCTTCATTGACTACAACAGTCAACTGTATATTGTATACATTCTGTTGTTCAAGAATTGTTAAAATACGTGAAATTAGTATTGATACGAAGTACTGGTGATGCATTTTTAGTTAATGTCATTTTTATATCCAACAAACTTTACATTTAATTGTCTATGGTGTTTATAGATCACTTAAGATTTCGGCTAACCAATTTATGCCATTGAATAACGTTGTTTATAGAAAAAAGGAATGTTGCTTTCCGTTTGTATCAATATTTAAGTTCATTTAAATATATATATATATATATTGAATATAAGAAATAGTATAGGTATCAGTGAAAACGTATAATCAGTATTTTAAAGTGTCACATACATAAAATTAATAATCCAAAAGTATTCAAATAAACATAGCTATAAAAGTAAAATGACATTTAAAAATAAACTTATTGACCAGCTCTACAGATGTCATAAACAGTTAGTTTAAATTACTTTTGTTGTTATGCCAAATGGTTTACCCCAATGTGGCGCAGCGGTAAATCTGTGGACGTATAATGCTAGAAATCGAGTTTCGATACCCGTGTTAGGCACATTACATATAGCCTATTGTGTAGCTTTGTGCTT
>NW_013665752.1:342113-347568 GCF_000517525.1 Limulus polyphemus
TTCGATACCCGTAGTTAGGCACATTACATATAGCCTATTGTGTAGCTTTGTGCTTAACTACAAAACAACAAACGGTTTTTGACATTAATGATACTTTACCAACATAATTTTCAACAGAGAAAACAAAGTTAGTGATTTTAATAATACTCTACCAACCTAATTTTCAACAGAGGAAACAAAGTTAGTGATTTTAATAATACTCTACCAACCTAATTTTCAACAGAGGAAACAAAGTTAGTGATTTTAATAATACTCTACCAACCTAATTTTCAACAGAGGAAACAAAGTTAGTGATTTTAATAATACTCTACCAACCTAATTTTCAACAGAGGAAACAAAGTTAGTTGCTTATTTTCAAATGTCTTTGTCATTCTGTCAGGTTTTAGAAAATTAAGTAAAATAAAAAAAATCTAATATGCTTGGTTTGATTATATCTTACAGTATGGTATAACCTGCTGAGGAGGAACATATTTAAAACATTTTAAGAGTGGTAATACACTTACAAAAAATATAATAAGATATATATCATCATTATCATAGTATTATAGTACAAATTCACACTTTAAAATTAAAATATGACACTATTACTAAATTTTTATATTTATATGATATTAAGTAGGTTTAGCAAAGATGTATGGAACTAGCAAAAAAATAAATAAAATCAGTATACGAACGCACGAATTCTTTATCGGGATCTGGGAGGGTCAGGATTTATGCTTCCTCCTTTTCCTCCCATCTGCACTGGTATTTTAAAAGCACTGTTAAATTCTGAGCATTTCATAAATGAAGGTGTTGTTTTCATGTAATGTCACTAGTATGATTACAATAATACCCCTATCAAGACTTATGTGCAACGTTTAGCATTTGCACTGGTATACACTTTGCTTCAATTGGTGTGTTAACAGTTTCACACATCACAAACAGTCCCATGTACTCCAGTGCTTATTCATTATGTAATATATCTAGTATGTATTGACATAATAAAACCCTTTATTATACAAAACATGTATACTACACAATTGATATGTCAGGTAAGTCTAGCAGTAGATGGCTGTTTGCTATACTTATAGTACCTGTTTAGGGGTGAGAGGTAATTAGGCTCATTTCCAACTTGTATGTTATATCGAACAAATAAACGTAACAATTCATTTTTGCGTAAACTTTTCCGGAGGTAAGTGTATGATCTGTTTAGAAGTCTGTCGTAGAGAAATATACAAAACAAGGCTGAATAGCTTGGTTTGAATTTCGCAGAATAATATGCAAGGGCTATCTTCGTTACCTGTCCCTAAATTTAGGAATGGTAGACTAGAGGAAAGGCAGCTAGTCAACACCGGCCATCGATTACTCATGGGCTACTTACTTTCTTACCAACGTCACATTATAATGCCCCCCACGGCTGAAAGAGCGAAAATATTCGGTGACGGGGATTCGTCCCCTCGAAGCGCCATGGGAGGCCTGAATAGCTTCGAAACTTACAAATTCCAAAGTAAAAAAAACATATTTATTTGGGAAAGGTATTTGTATCAAGTACCCACATTTTATAATAATGTTCCAGGCCTACAAATGTCACAGTGCTATACAGATATTACGTATAGATATATTAAGTTTATGTGAATAGCTAGTTATACGGGATGAAACAGTTAAACATTCCTTGAAAGTTATGAATTTCACACCATCTTGTGTTGATATAGTGAAGCTAGTATTGTACTCTAATAATTAGTACCAGAATTACATGATATTCTGTAGTTTGTATTATGACTTTCAACCTCGAGATTTTACGAACTAGAAGCGATGAAAATAACTTCCAGACCACAGTAGCAGAAAGTCTAATTTTATACATATTTTGTTCTACCATCAGCATTATTGAGTGAATATTTCTGCAAGTTTCTATCGATCATTGACAAAAAAGTCAGTAAATTAGAATAAAAATATTAAAATACATACACAAGTAGAAGTTTGTTGCAAAATTATCTATTTCTATTTAACTTAATCGGCTGTAAAAGCCTAATTGCATTTTGTGGTGAAATGTATTTAATATTAGAGCTAATGAAAACTCCAAATTTGCCTGCTGTTTACTTTCAATCACACAAACGTGTATCTGTCTTATGACATATTCCTTACTTCCATGACCGGATTTCATTAAGTGTGAAACATCGGTTAACAACACTATCCGTACACTCTTTTTAAGTAACAGATGTTTGTGCACATGTTAATTAATACTTTGTAATTTAAAACCAGGAATCTAACTGACATTCCACATCATATAGAGCTGTTTTAGATTTTTCCTTCTATAACCCAACCTTCAGCTTTAAGTTTTCTCCTTGACAAGCAGTTCGTCAGTAGGTGTTACAACCTGAAGGCCTTGAAATGTAGGACATGTCTTATACATAGCGCGCACAGCATACAACAGCAGTGAAAAACCAGTACTCTTCCCTTCCTGGTTGGCAAGATCTCAACACTGATGCTTCTAACAGCGCTAACATAGGTATAATACACACACTGTTGCCTAGAGCTGAACAGAATGACCTGTTTGCCCTCATCAAGTGAGTCGTCTTCTATAATATTGTAAATTAGAAGGAATACACAAAACGAAAATCACAGTTGGTTCAGAGTGAACAATCATGCCATCTCACTCTTCTTTTGGCTAATATGTATTGTCTAATCAAGATTAATGAATTAACATTAGCTGAATAGAGTTGAATGGAATATGTGTTTTTGCTTCTGATAAAACGACACCTTGAAGTACTAGCTTTGTCAAAATTTAGTATTCTGAAATCCAATTCGACTCTTTTATGATATTAGATGGTCTCGTCACTAGATTAGACGTGCTCAAAGGAATTATCTTAAGCGAGATGATTAACCGCCATATTTAGCATGAAATTTATTATTTATGCTTAATTTGGGTTTTAGTAAAAAAAAAAAAAGAACTAATCATTATTATATTCTGTTTGCCTTCGTCTAGTGAGTAATAAAAGACGTCTTGTATGATGCTACAAACTAGCAGGAATACATTAAAGGAAAATCACAGTTCGTTGATCAGTGCAGAATAAAGCATAATGCCATTTCACTACTATTTCACTACATTAGCCACGTAGAAAGTTGGAATTGTGATTTTACATTTAATAAAACTACACGTTTAGACTTTATCATAATATGTTCAGTGCAGAATAAAGCATAATGCCATTTCACTACTATTTCACTACATTAGCTACGTAGAAAGTTGGAATTGTGATTTTACATTTAATAAAACTACACGTTTAGACTTTATCATAATATGTTTATAACTAGTCGTTATTATTTTCTATGTTTACCCATTATGCATAAGCGCTAGTAATTAATTGCAACTTTTGTACACAGCTTCTATTTGTATTAAATATTATTGCTCTCTTTAGTTACCCATTATATATATTCATGTTTACAGATAACTGTTGTTAATAACCATGTTCTATAATCTTCCGTATATTCACAATCGTATTTTATATCTAACAACAGTTATATTCATATTTCTGCACTTAACTAAATTCATTAAAAATTATACTATTTACCTGTGAGCTTTATTATTCGCCATGTTTAACCAATAAGATCTATGTCAAGTAGTATTAACACTGCTCACTCGTTATTTCTTAACAATAATGTTGACCTTTGTATTTTCTTAATCATCACGTATTTGCGTAGGCTTTGCTAACCACATTATTTTCTTCTTGGGTTGTAGAGACTTCTTTCTTCACATTTGCACTTCAGTAATCTGTATCTTAACATTTGCATTTAATTAATTTATGTTTTCCTTTGCGTTTCACTATGGTATTTCTATTCCTTTACATTTTATCCCATGATAGGACAGAGGTAAGTTTACGGACTTACAACGCTAAAATCCAGGGTTCAGTTCCATGCGACGAACACAGCAGATATTCCAATCTGGCTCTAAAAACAGAAAAACGAATATTTATAAACCCCAATCCTTACATTTCACTCCCATTAGATACCATAACTACTTGAGATATAATTGCTGTTAGTTTTTACAAACAAATATGATTCTTCGAAATATTATCATGATATAATTCCTTAACTTTTGTTAATTTAACATTATGACCACTCTTAAGTTACCTTAGCAACAATAGTTACTGTGTATTTTTTAAAATATGGATTATAGTTGAACCAAATTATCCACCTTTTCCCTATGTAAGTAATTAAGTAATTCAGTTCTTACAATTACCTTGAACATGCGTTTATACTGTCATAACATGGTTAGCGTGCAAGTTAAATGGTAATATTAGGGACTTTTACTTATCATTTCTGAATGCTGACAGGTATACTAAGGTTATATTTCAATCAAAATTAACCTAAAATTCTTAAAAGTCTTTTTTTTTTCAGAGATTGATTGTCTGGTACACATAAAAAAACAACAGAAAAAATCGTCGGATAAAAAACATAAAAATGGACAAGCTGTTTTACAATAAAAAACGCAAAGGCGTGCAACAATTATATGGTGTACGTGCTCATAGAATAAATGTATTGTTGGAAAACCAACTACCACAAAATATGACCATTGTAAAAGTTGTTACTAAAACCTAAATGTGCAAGGTCAGTATTTTGCGTAAGCAGGTCATTACAACTTTGAGGTGTCCGAAAGATAGAAAGTATTAAAATTAAATCTTCTGCATAAAGTAGCACGAAAGCATTCGCCAAAGCTGCTTCAAAATCATCTAATTAATAGCAGATTATTCAGTTGAAGAACAGTCTAGCATGTTCCTGCTGTCACCAAAATCTCCAGGAACATACATAGCGAATATTAACCACCTTTTCCCTATACTCCCATTATTATTATCCCATGGTAGGTTTGTTTGTTTGTTTTTGAATTTCGCGCAAAGCTACACGAGGGCTATCTGCGCTAGCCGTCCCTAATTTAGCAGTGTAAGACTAGAGGGAAGGCAGCTAGCCATCACCACCCACCGCCATCTCTTGGGCTACTCTTTTTCCAACGAATAGTGGGATTGACCGTCACATTATAACGCCCCCACAGCTGAAAGAGCGAGCATGTTTGGTGTGACAGGGATTCGAACCCGCGACCCTCAGATTGCGAGTCGAGTGCCTTAACCACCTGGCCATGCCGGGCCTAACCGAAAGGTCTTGCAGAGGAGCCATTGTAATCTAACCAATACTGGGAGAATATATCTTTCTTTTCAGCCATTAAAATGTTGATAATAAATACACATACAATACAATAAGCTCCCATATTGTACAGGATATTATTAAAATAAAAATATTTATATCCGTATTTAAACTGATTTTGAGTTTTATACGAAAATATATTCATTGTATGCGATACAAAATAAAATTCAATATAAAATATTTGATGCACGTGCAATAGTTTTTACGCAATCCAGCATAATTACACGTACAAAATTAACAAGAATATCGTGACATTATTCATTGTTGGCGTTACGAAATAAGATTG
>NW_013665752.1:348527-361689 GCF_000517525.1 Limulus polyphemus
ATGCGACGAACACAGCAGATATTCCAATCTGGCTCTAAAAAAAAAAACGTATTCCAGTATTCCCTTTTTAACTGTACGATGAGAAGTTCCCATATGAACGTCATCTTTCTGACCATACGATAAAAAATGTGTGCTAGCGGCTGGGTACTACAGTCTCATTTTCGCATAAACACTGTACGGGCAAAGGAAGAACATCAACCATTATTGACAATGAAGCCGCATTTGTCACATGTGGGCAGCACTTTAAACACAACTATTGGCTGTTTGTAGCCATTTTGTAATATTACTAGAATGTTTATCTCATCTACATTTTTGCTTGTAACTATTGTTGTTGTGGAGCGACTTTGGTAATTCATGATTTAGGTTATTTCAATTGGTATTACGTATGATATAATTTAAAGTATAAACAACTTTACTTGAATTTCACGTATATTTCAAACTAATATAAAATAATTTTTCTCCAGCAAATTCAAAAACACGCTAATTCACTTGGAATAGAACAACCATTACAGATACACCAAACTTCTTTCTTAAAGAGAAAAATATACCTCCTTCCAATTTATTCATTTTTATTTAATTTGAAATTATACACATTATTCTTATTTGTCTTTTTGAAATAATCATTAGCTTATCTTTAAGAACAGAGTTTATTGTACAGTCAGAGGTTTTATTTAATTATTTTTGGATACTATTTCTGTAGAGTTTAGCAATAGGACAATGTGTAATAACTAAAGGAATGTTTCATTTATCATAATCATTTGACATCTGGTTATAATTTTTAGTTCTATTTAGATTAGATCCTCTACCTATTGTATTATATGAATGATTATAAAATGTTAAATAAAATTTTTGTTATTTTAACTAAAGGATTAGATTATTATTTTACACTTAGCATAAGGCAACACTTTATTTGAAGTGTTTGAGGTAATTTATATAAAAGCAAATATTTTGATGAGAACTAAAAGATTTATAATACATTATTTGACTCTAACTATTTACTATGCATAACATTAATCAATACATCTAGAAAAGGTGAGCACTTCCTGCTTATTTCAAAGGATAATTAGGTATTTGATTTAATATTTTTCAAAATTTCTTATAAAAAAATTAAAATAAAAATGCCTCCACTTAGGTTTTAAATGGCAAAGTATCTAAATAGAATAACAAAGTTTTCTATTTCAAAGAAAAACAAAAATACATAAATAATGTAGTATAGGTATTGGCAACTCTGGTTCACATAGCTTGTTTTTAGATTTGTTATTAGATGTTAATTTCATATGAAAAACAACGATTGTGAAGGAAAGTTAAGAAATACTGAGGAACTAATTTCTTGTTAAACCTTTGGTAATATAGATAAAATTCTATTATCATAGTCGTCCCTAAAACTTGGATAAAGAGAAAGAACACCAAAGGAGATAAAAGTCATTTTTCTTTCTATAAAACCGATATTATCTCTAATAAAAGTTTTTGAACTAATATCTAAGATATACTAGTTATATATTTTTTCTACACTACGAAAAATATGTCTTTTTTTTTTTAAGGTGGAGGGTTTATGACTAAATTAAATTTTGTTTTGCAGTATTACGTTTAATTCTTTAATATTTCTAAATGTTTACTAAGACACAAAGAGTACCATTAATTCCCTTATTAATAAATATGTATTTTATTTTCTGGTGAAAATATTACAAAAATCCGAAGTATAAACGTTTTTAGTTACATTACTTAAATGTTCTGAAATATCTTCCGAAATATATCTTTGTAAATGTTTTTGCTATTTAAATGCTCAAAATACATTTTTTATAGTATGTACGTTTTATTAAAACAAAAACTTTATTTTGTCATTTCTCTACACACAGATATGTAATAATACTAATTTGTGAGTGAAAAGAAAATCTAATTGTTACTATAATTGACACACACAGTTCTAAAGTTATAGTATTTAGTAATTCAAACTCCCATTTTTACATATTATAAAGTCCCCCAGTGGCACAACGAAATGTCTGCGGACTTACGACGCTAGAATCCAGGTTTAGATACCCGTGGTGGGCTGAGCACAGATAGCCCATCGTGTAGCTTTGTGCTTAATTACAGACAAACAAACATATTACAAATATATAATTGTTGATAACTTCATTAAAAACATTTATCTTAATTTTCTAATGAATTGTTTCAAATCTTCTTCAATTTCTACTTTATCAGTTTATTAACTGAAGTACAAGTTGGAACTTTTTTAAGTTTTAATATCATCCTATAGTTATGGTTTTGAATTTAAATGTAATACATTTATATAATTTACTTGGTATATAGTGAACTTCATTTGTTTTATACATATGTCTCCAGTATTCCATTTTTTTTTATTTGGTTTTGTGGGATCCAATTATTAAACTGAAAATGTCTCCCACCAAAGGACCCTCGGTGTGACAGCGGTAAGTCTTTCGACTTAAAATGCTAAAATCCAGGGTTTGCTTCCCTACGATGGACACAGCAGATAGCTCATTATGGGTTTTCTTAAAAACCTTCCCCTAAACCTTGCTATTCTCCTTTCTTGGAGTAGGTTAAAATATATGTTGTATTCCTTGTGGTGGTCTAAAGTTTGACTCTTTTCTAAATTCTAAAGTTTTCTGGAATTTTCTAATATAACTCCAGTTATTCATGGAACCATTTTTTTTATTTTGTTCTTTCTTTTTCCAGATATCTCTACTACACTGTTTTTCTTTTGCACAAAGATCTTTCCAATATTGAACACAAGAGACACAAATGCCGTCATTTTTAATCAGTTGTTTGAAGCAATTAGCAGCCAAGTAGTTTATTTTGATATATCTAACATTCTGTTTTCTGTTTTTGACCTTAGCCGGTCAGTTTCAATTCGGTTTCTATTTCCAAACGTTTTCGAATAATTTGTTTAATTTAAGACAGAAAGTTGTTTTTTTTTATGTAGAATTTTTTGAGCTATAATGGAAAGCTCCTCCTTTAGACCTTCAACTAAGCTGTTCAATTTTTCAGTTCTTGATTCTCACTAGTAAACCAGTCTTCGTTTATATAGATTACTTATTAAGATTTGATTACTATCTCATAAAGTGTACTCCATAATTTATCAGAGGTATGCATTTTGTCTCCCATGAAATTAATCCCGTTATTCTGCATTTCTTGTGTATTATCTACAACTGTAGCACCTTTGGTTGGGTTTTAATATATTCACTATTTAATGTCAAATATTTTCTCAACTTTTGAGTATCAATTCAAGTGATTAATTAAACTTTTATCGAAAATTCGTTAAAATCTCATGAAATTTTGATGAAAGTTTCCCGAGTGTTTGTAGTGGCCTCCCTAGTTTTTGAACTCATTTTTTTTTCTGTAGCAAGTGTGATCTCTTTGACAAAACTTGTAGAAATATTCGTTTAAAATGTTATTATACATGATAACAAGTTGTATCCATTTCAAATAACTTGTTAGATAATAATATGAAATGTACATAGTCACTCATAAGTACATTTACCTGTTTAGTAGCTTCTGTGGCTACTCTTTAGAATTAATTGTTGAGTAAAACTAAAGACTAATATAAGGTTTACATAACAAGTTGCTAAAACTATAAAATCTAAATAAACATAGATATGAAATACACATTAAAATGATTTACAAATAATAAAACCTACACCTGCAATGAGCACGCGTGGAACGGAATTGGGTTTACAACAAAAAAAGCAAAATAAAAATATTCGAAAAAGGATTCTTGTAAATGTTGGCATTTCTTTATCAAATAGTTAGAAAAATGCTCCTTTCTGGCTTGCACAAAAGTATATTTTGTAACCTTTCCTATGGAATATCTGAGTACTTGAGTTGTTTACACTTTATTTTTTATTGTAAGTAGTGAAAACATATCTGTGGGAAACTAGAAATTGATGCTTAAGAATCAGTTTCTATAAAAAACATGTGTGGAATCTACATTTTAGTCCGTTACCAGAAATTTGGTAACGGACCGATATGTGGGTTCTTCATACGATGTTTATTTAAATTCATTCTAAAACGAACATTTTGTTCATTTTTCCAAGCATATGTTTTCATTACTTACAATATAAGATAAAGTGTAAACAATTTAATTTGAATCACGTATTTATTATTACAATTGCAATAATATATTTTTTTTTTACGAATTTTGCCTTTTCTTTAGTTTTGTGTTTAAAAACAAAATAAGCTAACTTGTGAGAAATATTTTATTTAATTGTTTAAAAACTTTCCTAAATGGAACGGAATCTGCTGTTTTTATAACTGAGGATGTTTTAAAAAAAAAGTTGGTATTTCAGAAGTTACATAAGTAATTATGTAATTATCTTTCTCCGAATATAACTTTCCTTACAACATGGGAGCGGGCTTGGCACAGTAGCTAGCATGCCCAGACTGGGAATCCGAGAGTTTGTGGCTCGCATCCCATTTCCCCAATATACGCTTCGCATTTTAGAACAGCCGGTAACCTATACGAATGAAATTCAAGTCCCATTATTCGGTCACATAAGCGTATTTCAAAAGTTGGCGATGGATGATGTTGACTAGTTGCCGTCCCTCTAGCAGTCTAGCTTATCAATTCAAAATTAGATTAGCTATGCGCAGATAACCAATTATGAGTGAGGCTTTGCAGGAAAATAAAAACAACAACAAAAACCAACCAATCTAATCAACACGTATACAATTTTAGTACAGTTTGAAATAGTTGAATATTTATTTTAATGTATATCTTATATATATTTTTATTTGGTTTTTAGAGTTTTAAAGTAAACATAGTATATGTTTCATATAAGTTTTTAATTCTATTCACCAATAAATTCTGAAGATAAGTTACGAAACTCGTAAAAGGACTATACTAATGTTTTGGTTTATATATAATGATATTTGTTTCAATAGAGGGACAAAGGATAGGTAGATATGGATATGTTTTACGTGTACCAATTCCATTAACTTAATTTACATCTTATGTGATAATTGTTGAATTATCTCAGTTTTTCAGCAGTAGTGTTTTGAGATATCCTTATGCCACGTCATGTAACTGTAGCACGTTCTACTTTTCTTATGATTTTTGTATGTAGAAAATAGTTCCTGAATAACCCTTGTAGCCACAACATTGGTTGATAAATTACAACTTTTATCTGGAACTTTATGTTATATTTAATTGAACTAAGAGAAAGAATCTCACCGACTTAAAGAAAAAGGCATGATAGTTGGATCCCATCTAGCCAGCTTTTCGTTATTAGTGGCCGTTTCTTTAGTCGGCTATTCAAAAACATCAGTTATCATATTCTGTCAGCATTCACGATCGAAAAAGATATATTTGCCTTTATAAAGAACTGTGGTTTTCAGCCACTGGTTATTAACAGAATGAATCTCTTCTGCTATATTGTGAACAGCAAGTAGGATAAAAATATGAATAAAATCACACGTGATACTTGAATCTTTAGGTGTTGTTCCGATTTCATAAGTTGCTGCAGTGGTTTAAAGGTTAGAAAAAAAAACTTTTAATGGGAGGCATTTGTTATGTTGGTTTCATTAGAAAGTCAAATAACATCTAGAGTGCTTGAAAACTGTTTTCACTTAAACACATCTCACATTCCATAATGCTGCATTACTATTCTCATGGACAAAGCTACTTTAAAGACGGCAGTGCATCAATTCATTGTGCTGTTACTGTTTGAAGCTGGTTCACAAAGTACGACGAATAACAAACTTTAACAACTATAACAGGATAAAATCTGAAAATGACAAAGGAATAGTTAATATCGCTGTAATGAAAAAATATTTATATATTTAGTATTTCGCCTGAGCTATTCACCTCAGTTTCCTTAATCAGCAAACTTACCAGATCTCAACCCTGTACAGATTTTTTAGGATGAGCTTAAACGTTGCATTTCCCGTCGTATTCTTGTGTTGACAACTGTGAACCGATTGTGACCCTAGTCCTCAACGCATGTGAGCTACAATCTAACATATTTCTTTCCGACATCTAGCGAACTAGCTTAACCGATTATGGAAGTAAAAAGTCCACAACTCCTTAAGTTGGAAACCTAATGAAATAACTTCTGAGTTATTAAACATAATTCATTGACCTTTAAGAATTTAAAAACTATTATTACATTTTCCTCTTTAACTACTTTTTTTTAAAATTTATTTTAGTTTAACAACATAATTGTTCATAAATCAAATTAATTGTATCATCTTATCGATTTTAATCAATTTGTACATCACGATTAGTCCTGAAGTACGATAATCAATTTTTGTGGACTTAAATTTTAATTAAGTAAGTACACTTAGTTGTATTGAATCTATGAAGCAGTACATTTTACCTCAAGAGTTTAGCCAAATATTTTTGTTCTTCGGGTATTTAAGAGCCACGTTAACCTCGTCTCTGTGATGTTTTATTTCAGTTGACAAAAATATAAAGAAATAATCAGTTTCTTAGAAACTCATACATGATGTCCTTTACAGTATGTTTAGCATATATTACCACATTTTAAACAGTTTTTATAGATACTGTTAAACAAATAATGGTTAACGTTGAATCTCATCAGTAGGAAATTCAAAACTGGTTTTATTTGAATGACTCATCATATCAATGATGCACAGTACTATTCACCAAAGATGCTTTGTGTTAAAACTAATGGAAGGCAATAAAATATCGCCACTGAACCCTGTAACAAAAGCAGAGTCTGCATCGTATGTTTCATAATGTCACATTGTAACATCTTTGACATGCTCTCTAGTTGTTTTCCTTCACAAATTAACCATTCTGGTTAAAAACACCAAATTTGCTATAATTTCATATATAACCTGCATTAATTTTGTTAAGGTAGTTATTTCCTCATTGAGTTCGAATAAGAACTTGGACTTATCATTTTTCAGATATGTGTAGGAACACAGTTAGAACAACGGGTGTTTTTACGTCCCTTGAGTTACATACGCTATCCAAAGGTAGGTTCGTATAGTTATACCCTTTGGAAACTACTACTTCATAGTAGACGTAATACAAGATACAATCTTGTTTAATTAAGATATTTTAATTACGAACAACCTCGAAATGTTCAACATCTCTTCGGAAACCAGTTCTTTAAAATAGACGTAATGCAATATACAGTACTTCGGAAACCAGTACTTTAAAATAGACGTAATGCAATATACAGTACTTCGGAAACCAGTACTTTAAAATAGACGTAATGCAATATACAGTATTATCTAAAATTCTTTATGATCAGCTTCAAAATATTCCCAAGTCTTATGATGCTTAGAAAAAAAATTCAATGATGATAAACTAAAAGCACTGGGTGAGAGAAACGAGCAGGAGTGAAGGCAAAGAAGTTTTTGTCATTTTTCTATTGGCTCTTTCGCTGCATATCTTATCTTCAAATTGATCCATTGACGTGTACGAATGGAATCTTTTTAGTAATGTCTTCAACTGTTTCAGGGTCTTTTATGTGACTCTAAATCAAATACAATAAAGTATTTCTCAAATAACACAACAATAATAACTTTTCAAACAGACTATTAAGTTACGTTCATACCAAAATACTATGATTTGTCCAAACACAGTCAAATTTACTTTTCATATTGTAATAATGAGGACCGTTCAACACACAATACCGTAGTTTTTCAATAGTAAAATAATAAAAACTATTTAAATTACAGTGATATATTATTTTCAGTCTACACCGAAATTATTAATATAATAACACAATATTATTTTAATGCTATAAAAATCAAGTGTTCAAACATAACGTAGTTAATAGTACAAAGAAAGAACTGTTTAAATACAGTAGCATATTTCTTTAATAGTAAATAATAAAACTTTTACTATACAATAAAATATTGTTTTTGTTATAATAAGAGCTGTTAAACACAACAGCATATTTCTATGATATTAAAGTACTAAGAACAGTTTAAACACAAATATAATATTTCTATTGGACTAAAATACTAAAAGCATTTAAACAAAACAACATTTATCTTTAACACTAAAATAATAAGAACTATTCTAAAGTACTAACACACATTTTTAATCTTGGAAAAAAAGTTTAAACACTGTAATGTATTTCTTTAATATTACAATACCAGAAACCGTTTAAATACAACAACATATTTCTTTAACACTAAAATACCAGAAACAATTCCAATACACCAAATATTTCTTTAACACAACAATACCAAAAACAGTTTCAATACAACAATATATTTCTTTAATACTACAATACTAAAAAAAGTGTAAAATATTACAACATATATTTTTAATACTAAAATACTAAAGAAAGTTTAAATACAACAACGCATATCTTTAATATTAAAATATAAGAACAGTTTAAGCACTCCAACAGTATTAAAATACTAGGAATTTGAAACCGAAAAATATATTTTTTAACATTAAAATAGTCAAATCTATTCTAAGGTAATAATAAAAAATTTCCATCACGCTAAAAAAAGTAAATCAGCATTGTAATGTTTTTCTTTAATATTACAATATCAGAAACAGTTTAAACATAGCGACTTACTTTTATAACTAAGTGAAAAAAAACACCAAAAAGAAAAGTTTCCGTTAATATGACAACACAGAAAAGTGTTTCTTTAACAGCGAAATAATAAGAACTTTTAAACCCAGTGTTGTGTTTCTTTCATACTAAAAACTTTTCCGGTCAACACAGTAATACCTTGTTTTAATAGTAAAGTATTAGAAACTATTTAAAGACAGTAAAATACTTCTTTAGTGCTACTATTATTAGAATAGCTATTAAAGCTAAGAAATGAATTCTTTAACACAAGAGTAATAAGAACTTTTAATACCTACAACAATAAGAACTATTCAAACAGAGTAGCTTAATTTTTAGTAACACATAACAAAACTGCTTAATGTATTTATTTAATAGGGTGATGATAGGAGAAGCTCACAGAACACAGAACGAATTTTTGATTTTGTTCTTTATGCTTGAAAACGTTTGGGATATTTTTGCATGTGTTGTGGAAACAGTGAAGTTGAACTATGAGCACGTTATCTGAGTTATTTAAAGCTTTAAACCCTGATCTCAAACAGTTATCGTTTTCAACAAGGCACTAGATTAAGGTTTCCGTCAGGAGTTAGACATAGCTTTCACCCATTGTGTATAAGAACATAAAACACGCTGACCTCATTAATCTAGTCTCTCAACAGCCTAGAAACGCTGAGTGGTCAGATAAGTTTTGACGTAGCCGAGAGAACATACGCATGAGAATTAGCTTTAAACAGACTGTTAGATAGAAAAGAGTCCATTTTGGACGACAACCTCTGACTCTACGCAGAGTTTATGAGCAAGGGAATATTCTGCTGATCTTGCTATACGAACTGATTTTCATTTTATTATTATGATCGAAATGCGAAATACTTTTTTAGAACTTTACGCATCGTTACATTTGTTGGATTATATAAGATCGTAAGCTTGAAAATTTTATATAAATTTATGGTTAAAATATTGGCAACTAATTACGGCTCACGTAACAGTATTTTAATAGCCCTGTATTAAAAGTTCACCAGGTAATCGCAACCTTATGATATGTTGAAAAAACATTTAGGCAACAGTCGCTTATGTCAATCAAAGTTTGTTTATTTTCATGTGAGTTTTTGTTTTGTGTATTAATACATACAAATTTTTCTGAAATAAGTTTGACTAAAAATAGCTCGACACACACGGTAAATTATATGAAAGAAGCTTGTATGTCAACAGTTGCATCAAACATTCTGGAATAATAATAACACTAACAAACATTTTTTACCAGTATTAGTTAGTTAATTCTCTCAACACTAACATTTATACACATAACAGACTATTAACCTTAAGGAAAATGTTGAAGTTGATAACATGATGTGTAAAAATGTAAATAAAATAGGCATGAATAGGTTTCAGAGGCAGTTTTTATGCCATATATTTTTACATATTTTTAACAATATGTTTTTATTTGTAGCGGAACATTTTTGTCAGTACACATGCATATTTTGCGTTAGTTCTTTCGACAAAACGCCTAGTTAACTGTTTCGACAACCAGCAGCGAAAACTCATAGAACTGCTTGCAAATTCACTATTTCCTTCCATATTTTGATGCAGTGATATATTATAATTCTGTGAAATCAAAGGTTTAGTTATTTCAAGGATCATCTAGTTTATGCTGTTTACCTCAAATAGTAAACTTTATTTAGTGTAGGTGACTTTTGAAATATGCTTAAAGTGTTAACCGATTCATTGCTTTTACTTTAAGTGTTAACATGATTTTCTAGGCTGTTCAAGTGGTAATATTGCCTATGTTATAGATTCAAATGTTAAGGTGACTTTGTTATTTTTTAAACATGAATTTTCATAATAGCTTCAAGTGTTATTCTCAGTTTCTTAATTGCTTCAAATGTACCTGACCTATGGTTTAATCTTAAAGTGGTAACTACAACTTATTCACTTTACTTCACTTACTGACACTTATTCATTTCAAGTATTAACCCGACATTTGCTTTAGTATTAATATAATGTTTGTTAGTTGCTTTAAGTGTTAATCTGGTTCACGTTATGTGTCTCAAATGCTAGAGGGACTTATTTAGTTGTTAGAAATGCTAATGTGACTTTTCTATTTGCTTTAGGTGGTAAACTTGATTTTTTAGATGTTCTAAATGTCATTATAGTTTGATATGTGCTGTAATTGTTAACTTGAACATTGTTTTCTGTTTTATATGTTAACATGACCTTGATTGCTTGAAATGTTAAGATGTTTAATGTTAGTTGCATTAATGGTTAGATTTTGTTAGTTGCTACAAGTGCTAACGTAACTTTTTATACTTGCTTTAAGTGTTTTAAGTGTAGATGACTTTAGGTATTTACTTTAAAAGTTAGCCTTATATTTGACATTCATTTTACTTCTTAACATGATTGTTCTCATTTGCTTCAAGTGTTAATCTCGTTCTTGTTATTTGCCTCAAATATTTGTCAGTTACTTCAGGTGTACAAAATGTATTTTTTTCTAGTTGTTGCAGATGTTAACATTGATTTCCTTGGTTGCTTCAAGTGTAACTGAACTTTGGTTGACGTGATTTTTGGAATTGTCTTTAGGTAGTAACCTGACTTGTTTTGGTAGCTTTAAGGGTAAACCTGTCTTATGTGTTGCAAGCGTTAATTCGATTTATGTTGTTACCTTGTTTCGTAGTTTTTTATTGGTTGAGAATATAAAAAAAGAAACCAAGCTTGTTTATTGCACTTTGATTTTCTTTTCTTTTTATAATAACCGTTTGACTGCTATCTGTAACCGTTTCTAGATGAATCTGTTTTAAGTTTAAGCTATCGAATTGCAATTAATAAGCCTGTTTCTCCCTGGTAGATATTATTCATCAATTGCACATTTAAGTATTTGTATTGATAAGAGTTATGGAAAGCGAATGTTCTAAACATCTGACTACATTATTCTCATTTTATTCTTTAAAGGCTCCATTTTACAACCTACTAATGGAAGTCAACCGCCTATAAATATGATTAAAATGGAGTCCCCCTCCTACTACTACAATAGTTATTCTTCCATAGTAGACTACAGAGGAATGGGTCCTCCTCTAGGGAATCATCCACCAGAGGAAGGATTGTCTGGACCTCCTCCTCCCCATCAGCCTCCTAGTCCATCCATGGAGCCACGTAACAAGCGTCTCCGCCGGATATCTGCAAACGATGGCGACATGAACAAGGTGGCTGAAGCTAGTGGTTACTACTGCCACAATTCTGCAGACCTCTCCAGCCATTCTACATGGGGAAGTGAAACAGATCTGAGCAGAATTCACATTGTTCGTAAGTTACTGTTGATTCTTTATGCACACCGATATCACCAAATATAATGTACACATTTTATATTGTTCTTAAAGAACGTGCTATTTTTTCATATCACTCTAATATTCAAAACTATAAGTAAAACATTGTTTTACACAGATGACTTTCCAGTCTGTTCTGTATATGGTCTAAATTTTGCTTTCATTAGATAATATCTCTGAAAACTAGTAATGGCAGTGAAGTGACTTATAAGAGTTTTCATTAAACGATACTTCTGAATAGATTTTTATGGATACTGGAGAATATTCTATTTCGTTTTAAAATAGGTATTTAGTTATAAAAATTCGTCTAACTGAAAACATTGTCCACCAGGAACTGGAAACCCTCCTACTCTTAACTCCCCACATTTGTCTCACCCCGGGAAAATCAAACATGGGGTTTCCAGCAGCTTTGTTCCTGTCGGTGGAGGGCCACTCAGTCCTCACACTCCTCCAAGAGAAGTTGTAATTCTATCAAACGAGTCTTCCAGGGCCCTAAAAGGAGCTGTGTCCCCCCCGATAAGGGAAAGTACGTAAGACATTTTGAAAGTGTTACTCACAGGTCTTTCTCGTATTTGTTTGAAATATGTTTGAAAGCTAGAAATGTTAGTGTTATTGAGGAACTAAATCTTGAATAAGTTTAACTTTTATGAACGGTAAATATTAGTGTTTGTGAAATTTGGTACACTTATGTTTATTTTTGATATATTCGCGATATCGTTTTATGCGATAATCAAGCTTTATTTGGTCATAAATGATGCTATATTTTTAGCAATCAATTAACAAGGTTATAAGAGTTTTGGTCTAACGAGCGCAAATTAGGACAAAACGTTAATTTAGTATGCGGTATTTGGTTAGGCATTTCATATTTGACAAATTCCCAAAAGTGTTTGTTAGTCTCAGTCTTTTTGGTTTAGAAGTTCCTCTAGCGAATTATGATAATTCCTTTTTTAAATCTTACTTAATCATTTAACAGAATCAAGTATTTATTGCAATTCATTTATCCTTTATAAGTAAATACTTGTTGTTACAAACTCTAATATATCGAAGTGATTACTGTAGAATAGTGTTTATTGTTATTGTTGTGCATTCTATTTAAGAATTACCACCGGGACCTGCTAGTATTCTGTCAGAATTTGTAGTTACAGTATAGTCACCAATTGTCAAAATAAAAGGCTTTTACTTATACTTCTTAATAGTATAAATATATATACTATGTTGTTGTTGGGCTTAGGATTCTTCTACAGTAGGCGTCTGTGCCTTTTTAGGGATAAACTAAACGATAAATGAACAGCACGCACGTCATTTGTTTTCAAAATAATATATATATATATT